>NC_092040.1:63350955-63650955 GCF_003086295.3 Arachis hypogaea
GTGTTCTTGGTGTTCATCTTGACATTCAAAGTTTTCTTATTTGCTTTCTTTGTTTTAATCTAAACAAAATTCTAAGTTTGGTGTCACTTTGTTGTTTTTCTCTTTCCTCATTAAATTCAAAAAAATATCCTTTCCTTTAATTGGTCATTGTTCATACCCTGGATCGAGCTATCCGACCCGGGATGTTTAGCGACAAGTCGATTGACCTCTTCAGGTCAGAACCACCCGACCTCTTCTCAAAGAGTTTGGCCAAATCACCAAGAAGAGCCCAAAAAGGGCCCTGTTCCGAGGGTTACCTGAAACGTGTAGCTCGGTCGTCTTGGAGAAGTCCCGAGGTGGGGGAACTGATGACCCGAGCTTGATATGTAGAGTGGTTGGTGGTTGTACCTGCAATGACACTCCGATGCTTAAGTTAGCATGGGTCCAAGCAGATATGTGTAGAATGTGGAATGAATGCCATACCTGGGTGTTCCAGTGTATTTATAGTAGTTGGCCGTGATCTTCCCTGGATAAGATATTCTTATCTTATCTTATCTTTTGGGAGTTTTATCTCTATCTTTTGTGGAACCGCCCTTTCTAGGCCTTTTCGGCCTTTAGGTTTTGGGCTGCGTTCCTTTTGATGGGCCTTCCTTGCTTTATGGTCCGAGGTCCGACCTTTAGGTGTGGGCCTTAGGGCGAGGTCGGACCTTCTATAAACTTGCCGAGTTGGGGAGCTCGGTCAGGGTATGAACAGTGCCCCTGCCCGAGTTCGTCCTTTTTGAGAGGTCGAGCTCGGGTATAGTAGTTTTTGAAATTCAAAAAATGGCCGTTTCAGCATTTATTACTTTTTACCGTTTCTCCTCGATTTCCGTTCGGGCTCTGTGAAGGCATTATTTATTTGCTCCCTTCCCTTTTCTTCGTTTATTCTGTTCCCTTCCTGTTTTTCTAAGTTTTGCCATCTCCTTTTTCGAGTACCGCTTCTTTTTTCTTTGTTCTTCTTCCCCGAATCTTTCCGCGTGTCTTTCCGGGGTTTCCTTTGCGCCGTCGTTCCGTTCTCCTTGCTTCGGAGCTCGTTGTCCTCGTTTCTTTCTTCCAGGTTTGTTCCCCTCTCTTTTCTTGTGCACATATGCTTCTGTTTCTTTTGTGTGGCTCTTTGTTTGTTTCTTTTCCCTATGCCTGGGTTGCCCCGAAAAGAGGCGCCGCCATTGCTTTGTTTGTTTTGTATATGGGGGGGGGGCTCTTTTCTCTGGTATTTTGTTCCGGGTTGCTGCATTTTCTTCTAAAAGATCTTTGTTTCTTTGTTTTGCTGAATAGGTTTTCGCTGTCTGCTTTTATGTGATTTTTGCTTGCTGTTGCATTCTTCTTTGTAGGCAAGAATTTTATGTCTCGAAAGGTTCTTCAAGCGATGTCGACCAAGATTCCAAGTGGTCTTGGTTGGGTAGATCCTGTTCCTCTAAGAGTCCTTTCTGTGGTAGATTCTGAGTATTTAGCTAGGTTTCGTAGGCAATGTAGCATATGTGAAGATAGAGAGTCTGAGAGGGATTATGAACTAGTAGCCCGGATTCCGAGGAGAGAGTGTGCTTCCCGCCCCTAGATAGTTCCGAGAAGTTCTTCTTTTACGCTTATGACTGTTTTTTCTCTAAGCTGGGTGTCTGACTTCCTTTTACCGACCTGGAGTCCGAGGTGTTATGGTCTTGTAACCTTGCCCCTACGCAGCTCCATCCAAATTCTTGGGCGTTTTTAAAGCTGTTTCAACCTTTGTGTCAGTTTTTGGGCGTTGCTCCCTCTATTTCTCTTTTTTCCTACTTGTTTGTGTTGACGAAGCCGGGGTCGGGTGGAGGGAAGGTATCTTGGGTCTCTTTTAGGGCTAACCAGGGAAGGAAGTTTTGTACCCTTTATGATGAGTCCTTTCATGATTTTAAGAACTTTTATTTCAAGGTTCGGGCTACTGGAGACGTCCGACCTTTCTTTCTAGATGAGAGTGGGGAGCCTTCTTTTCCTCTTTGTTGGCAGGAGAATGTAGTGTCTGCTAAGTATACCTTTGAGAGTCTAGATGAGGTGGAGCAGGCTTTTGTGGGTGTGGTGAGCAGTTTATGGGTCGGGCACCTCACTTGGACACGAAGAAAATGTTGGGAGATCCAAGCCTTCTCCGTTCCGAGTTAGGTAGTTCCCGACCTCTTCCGAGATTCATCTTTTTTAGTATTTTGGTTTTGCTTGTTTTTGGTGGAATTTCTGTTGTGGTAATCCTTTTCTTTATTTCTTGTAGAGATGTCTTCTCAGGCGGATTCCATGAAGTTCCTTCGTCGGACGAAGAAGTCTGTGGCTGCTCGGAATATCGAGGCCGGGGAGGCTTCTGCCCGATCTTCTCCGCAGAAGACTACTGTGGGTGTTCAGACTCGGTCGAAGACTATTCCGACTCCCCAGTTCCGAGCTATAGGTCAAGATCCTCCGACCTCTGGGCCTGTTGCTTCTTCTCCTCCTTCGTCTTCGGGTCCTCCTCCCAAGAAGCAGAAGACCTCTCAAGAGCTTGCGGGTTTTAATGATAAGGATTTCAATGCTCTTGGTTGGATTGAACAGCATATTCTCCCTCAGACTTTCATTTCTACTGATGATGTGTCTATGGAGCACTATTTTCAGTATATGGCGCGGAGCTGTGTCCGGATGGCCAGTCTTCATGCTGCTATTGCCCGGGACTTCAAGAAGTCCCCTATTGGTGCGACCAGCTCCCGACTTGAGAAGGCTCAGTCTGAGTTTGAGAGGATTAGTCAACTGAAGGCTGCCAGGATTACTGAGCTGGAGGCATCTTTGGAGAAAGAGAAAGCTAAGGCTACCGCGGCTGTGGCGGCAGCGAAGACATCGGAGGAGATGGCGAAGGCGGCGACGGAGAATTATACTCGGTTATATGCCGAGCTTGTGGAGACAAAGGAGAAGTTGCAATCTGCTCAGGATGGTTTTTACGAGCTAGAAGGTCATGTGGCCAAGGGTATGGATGCTATGTTTGAAAATCTGAAGGCTCAGGTCCGGGTTCTGGCTCCCGACCTAGATCTGAGCTTATTCAGTACGGATAACGTCGTTGTGGAGGGAAAGATTGTTCCTGCTCCCAACGAGGATGAGGTTCCGGTGTCCGACCCCAAAGTTTCGTTTGTGAACCCGACCTTACCCTTGGCCGGGGATGGCTCTGGTGTGGAGGTTTCAAACCGGGATGACGTTGCCGTCGATGCAGTCCCGATTTCTATGTTTCCTCCGCAGCCTTCTGTTGATGTGGAGTCCGGAAAGGACCTTGATCCTCTGTAACCTTTTATTTTTGGTGTTTTGCCCGACCTGTGGGCTCTTTTGTTTTTGGATGGTTTCTGTGAACGCTTTGGACACCTTTTTGCCTTATTAGCTACTTGTAGTAACTTTTTAGCTTTTTTATGCGGTGTTTTTGTTCGCGTTTTGACTTTTTGTTCCGCTTTTCTGCTTTTTAGTTGTTTTTGGATAACAACTTTTTAGCTAGCGCTTGGAACTTTTGCTTGTACTTTTTAGTTGTATAGCAACTTTTTAGTAAGCGTTTTCGAAATCTTTTGTTTTCGTTTTTTCGCTTGTACTTTTTAGTTGTATAGCAACTTTCTAGTAAGCGCTTCCGAAATCTTTGTTTTCGCCGTTTTAAGGCTTCTTTCTTTGGATCCGGGTTTTTTCTCGGACCTCGGACGTTTCGAGTACCTCCTTTTGTTGGGTCCGACCTTGTTGTTGGTCGGCCTTTTAAGTTATTTTTGTAATCTCTTTTTATTTGGCTTTTTGAGCCTTTTCAGAGTTACTTTATAACTTCTCACATTAATTTGAACCTCGTCGCTTTATCTTTGCCGACCTTGTGTGGCCTCTTGGCAAATGATTTTTTGCGTTTTGCCGAGCATAAATTAATGCGCCTTGGCGGGGTACTTTCTAGGATTTGTTTCATCATGAGGAAGAAGAAAAGAAAATAGAAAAATTTGATTAGTATTAAAAAAGAAAGAATATTTACATAGTGTTTACCCTTGAATAGGTCGGGTGTCTTTACTTTAACCGGGTGTCTCATTAAAAAACCCTTGTAGGGGAAAAAGAGTACACCTCGGGTTAAATTTTTCTAGCTGTAGTACCGTCTTAGATTACAGGCGTGCTAGGCCCTGGGCAGCTCATTGCCTTCTAGGTCGGATACTTTGTAATAGCCTGTCCCTAAGACTTCTGTTACCTTGTAGGGTCCTTTCCAATTTGCAGCTAGCTTTCCTTCTCCCGATTTTTGTGTTCCGATGTCATTTCGGATTAGAATCAGGTCGTGTATGGAGAAGCTTCGCTTTATCACTTTCTGATTGTATCTGAGGGCCGTTCTCCGTTTTAAGGCTTCTTCTCGAATTCGGGCTCTTTCTCGAACCTCGGGGAGGAGGTCGAGTTCTTCCTTTTGTGCCTGCGGGTTGCCTCCTTCGTTGTAGAAGATGACTCTGGGTGACCCTTCATCTATTTCGATAGGAATCATTGCCTCCATCCCGTAAGCTAGTCGGAATGGTGATTCTCCCGTTGTAGAGTGTGGGGTTGTCCGATATGCCCATAGCACCTGGGGGAGCTCTTCGGCCCATGCCCCTTTGGCCTCTTGGAGTCTTCGTTTTAACCCGGCCAAGATGACTTTATTTGCAGCCTCTGCTTGTCCATTGGCTTGTGGGTGCTCGACTGATGTGAATTGCTGTTTGATTTTTAGTTCGGCCACCAAGTTCTGAAAACTTGTGTCCGTGAACTGTGTTCCATTGTCTGTTGTGATGGAGTAGGGGACTCCGAACCTTGTGACAATGTTTTTGTATAGGAATTTGCGGCTTTTCTGAGCCGTAATGGTGCCTAAGGGTTCAGCTTCGATCCATTTTGTGAAGTAGTCGACCCCTACTATGAGGTATTTGACTTGCCCCGGTCCTTGTGGGAACGGGCCGAGTAGGTCGAGTCCCCATTTTGCGAAGGGCCATGGTGCGGTGATGCCGATAAGGTCTTCGGGTGGTGCCTTGTGAAAATTGGCGTGTTTTTGGCAGGGGGGCATATTTTCACAAACTCCGTTGCGTCTCTTTGCAAGGTCGGCCAGTAGAACCCGGCTCTGACTATTTTCTTGGATAGTGCCCGAGCTTCGAGATGGTTCCCACACATGCCTCCGTGGACTTCTTCGAGGACGCTTTTTGCTTCTGAGGTTGGGACGCACCTAAGGAGGGGGTTTGAGAATCCTCTTCTGTATAATACGTCGTGAATTAGTGTATAATTCTGGGCGTCTTTCGTGAGTCTTTTAGCTTCCTTTCTTTCGGCGGGGAGAGTTCCCGACTTCAGGTAGTTGAGTATGGGGTCATCCATCCTTGCTGTTGGTTGGATATATTTAGCGTTTCTTCCTCTCTTAGCACGGAGGGAGATTGTAAGGTTTCTTGGAGGAGACTTCTGTTGTTGCCTCCGGGCTTGGTGCTGGCGAGCTTTGAGAGAGCGTCTGCCCGGGCGTTTTGTTCCCGAGGTATGTGCTGGATTTGTATTTCTGAAAAGTGGCGTAATTGCGCCTGTGTTTGGTCCAGGTATTTTTTCATAGTTGGGTCTTTGGCCTGGTAGCTTCCATTTACTTGTGATGTGACGACCTGGGAGTCGCTGAAGATCGTGATTCTCTGGGCTCCGACCTCTTCGGCTAGCTTTAGACCTGCTAGTAGGGCCTCGTATTCGGCTTGGTTGTTCGAAGCCTGGAACTCGAATTTTAGGGATAGTTCTATCCGTGTTCCTTGGTCGCTTTCGAGTATAACCCCGGCTCCGCTTCCTGTTTTGTTTGAGGATCCGTCGACATACAGGTTCCATGAGAGTGGGGTTCCAGGGGTCTCCGTGTATTCTGCGATGAAGTCGGCTAGATACTGAGATTTATGGCAGTCCGGGCTTCATATTGGAGGTCGAACTCGGACAGTTCCACCGCCCATTGTAGTATTCGTCCTGCCAGGTCTGTTTTTTGCAGGATGTGTCTCATGGGTTGGTTTGTCCGGACTTTGATGGTGTGGGCTTGAAAGTAGGGACGGAGCCTCCGGGCTGTGAACACTAGGGCGTAGGCGAATTTTTCTATCTTCTGATAGTTTAACTCGGCCCCTTGTAGTGCCTTGCTTACAAAGTATATGGGGTGTTGTCCTTGGTCGTTTTCTCGTATTAACGCTGAAGCGACTGCTCGATGTCCAACCGAGAGGTATAGTACGAGTTCTTCCCCTTTTAGAGGTCGGGTTAGGATTGGTGGCTGCCCGAGGAATTCCTTGAACTCTTGAAAGGCTTTTTCGCACTCCGGGGTCCATGAGAAGGGTTTCCCTTTCTTTAGGAGTGAGTAGAGAGGTAGTGATTTTATCGCTGATCCTGCCAAGAATCTTGATAGGGCAGCTAGCCTTCCATTCAGTTGTTGTACTTCTTTGACACACGTCGGGCACTTCATATTGAGTATTGCCTGGCATTTGTCCGGGTTCGCTTCGATGCCCCTTTGAGTCAGCATGAAGCCTAGGAACTTTCCGGCTTCTGCGGCGAAGGTGCACTTTGTCGGGTTAAGTCTCATGTTATGTTTTCTGAGGGTGCCGAAGACACTGGTGAGGTCGGTTAGCAAGTTTCTGTCTTCTTGTGTCTTTACCAGCATGTCGTCAACGTACACCTCCAGCTGTAGTCCGATGTGCTCTGAGAACACTTTGTTCATTAGCCTCTGGTAGGTTGCCCCTGCGTTCTTTAGCCCGAAGGGCATTACGACGTAGCAGTAGTTTGCCCTTGGGGGTTATGAACGAGGTCTTTTCTTGGTCGGGTCCGTACATCGGGATTTGATTGTATCCTGAGTATGCGTCCATGAAGGAGAGATATCTGTAGCCTGAGGCTGCGTCTACTAAGGCGTCGATGTTTGGTAGTGGATATGGGTCTTTGGGGCAGGCTTTGTTGAGATCCGTGTAATCGACGCACATCCTCCATTTTCCGTTGGGCTTTTTTACCAGGACCACGTTTGCGAGCCATATGGGGTATTTTACTTCCCTAATGAACCCTGCATCTAGCAGTGCTTGTACTTGTTCTTCTATTGCTTGCATGCGCTCGGGTCCGAGCTTCCGGCGTCTTTGTTGGACAGCTCGGGATCCCGGGTAAACTGATAGCTTATGGCACATCAGGTCGGGGCTTATGCCTGGCATGTCGGAGGCTTTCCAGGCGAGGAGGTCGGAATTCTCCCTTAAGAGGGTTATGAGTTCCTCCTTTAGGCCCGTTTCGAGGTTTGCTCCTATGTTTGTTACTTTTTCAGATGTGTTCCCGATCTGGACTCTTTCGGTTTCTCCCTCTGGTTGTGGCCGAAGATCTTCTCGGGCTTGAACTCGCCCGAGTTCTATTGTGTTGATCTCTTTTCCTTTTAAGCTCAGGCTTTCGTTGTAGCATCGCCGCGCCAGTTTTTGGTCGCCTTTTAGGGTAGCGATTCCTTTTGCGGTAGGGAACTTCATACAGAGGTGTGGGGTCGAGACTATAGCTGCCAGTCTGTTTAGGGTTGGTCGCCCAATGAGGGCATTGTATGCTGATGTGACGTCGACTATAATGTAATCGATGCTTAATGTTTTAGATTGCTCGCCTTTCCCGAAGGTAGTGTGTAGCGAGATGTATCCTAAGGGATGGATCGGGGTATCTCCTAGCCCAAATAGGTCGGTGGGATAGGCCTTTAGTTCTTTTTCTTCAAGTCCGAGCTTGTCGAAGGCCGTTTTGAAAAGGATATCTGCTGAGCTTCCCTGGTCAATCAGGGTTCGATGTAAGTTGGCGTTTGCTAGGATAATGGTGATTACCATTGGATCGTCGTGCCCGGGTATTATCCCTTGAGCATCTTCTCGGGTAAACGAGATAGTAGGTAGTTCGGGCAGGGGACTGTCTTCTCGGACGTGGTAGACTTCTTTGAGGTGTCTTTTTCGCGAGGATCTGGATGTTCCTCCGCCTGCAAAACCTCCATTTATCATGTGAACGTGCCTTTCAGGGGTTCGCGGGATTTGTTCGGCCCGATCTTCGTTATCTCCCCGCCTTCTCTTCCTGGTCTCTTCTCCTTTCTCTGCTATGTATCTGTCGAGTTTCCCTTCTCTGGCTAGCTTTTCTATAACATTTTTTAGGTCGTAGCAGTCGTTAGTAGAATGACCGTAGAGCTTGTGATATTCACAGTATTCGGACCGATCTCTCCCCGCTCTCTTGTGCTTCAGCGGTCGGGGCGGGGGGATCTTCTCGGTGTGGCATACTTCTCTGTAGACGTCTACCAGGGAGACTCGGAGGGGGGTGTAGTTGTGGTACTTCCGTGGCTTGTCCGAGTTGGGTTCTTCTTTCTTCTTCTGTTCCCGATCTCGATCTCGGAGTGGGTAGTTTGATTCCTTCCTAGAAGAGTCTCTTAGCTGGGAGGTTTCCTCCATGTTGATATATTTTTCTGCCCGCTCCTGCACCTCGTATAGGGAGGTCGGGTATCGTTTGGATAGGGACTGGCTAAACGGTCCCTCTTTTAGGCCGTTTGCTAGTCCCATGATGGCTGCATCAGTGGGCAAGTGTTGTATGTCCAGGCAGGCTTTGTTGAATCGCTCCATGTATTCTCGGAGAGTTTCTTGGTTACCTTGTTTGATCCCGAGTAGACTGGGAGCATGTTTTGTCTTGTCTTTTTGAATGGAGAACCTTGTTAGGAATTTTTTGGTTAGGTCCTCGAAGCTGGTGATTGATCTTGGTGGCAGGTTGTCGAACCACTTCATGGCTGACTTGGTGAGAGTGGTGGGGAAGGCTTTGCACCGAATCGCGTCGGAGGCGTCGACTAGGTACATTCTGCTTCTGAAGTTGCTGAGGTGGTGATTTGGATCGGTGGTGCCGTCGTAGAGATCCATATCGGGTGGCTTGAAATTTCGTGGTACCTTCTCCTTCATGATCTCTTGCGTGAAGGGATCATGGTTGCATTCGGGGGTGGTGCCGCGTTCTGTCCGGTCTTTTAGATTGGCCTCTATTTTCCGTAGTTTTTCTTCTAATTCTCTGCGCTTTCGAGCCTCCCTTCTCAGATCTTGTTCAGTTTCTTTCTGCTTTTTTATGTCCTCTTCGAGTTGTTTCAGTCGGTTTTGTTGTGCCCGGACTGCTTCCAAAATTTTCGAGCTCTTTTCTTTTTCGGAATTTTGTGGATCTTTGTTTGGGAGTGATGTTTTTGGGCGATTCTGTTTGTTTCCTCCTGGAGTGCGTGGTGATAGAGGGCTGTCCGGTCGTTCTCCGGTGTCAACTTCGTCCTCTTGTTCTGATGCGGCGTGGCCATTGTTGAGAGGGTCGTCCGCCATGGTAAAGGGATGACTTCCAGGTCCCCAGCAACGGCGCCAATGTTCCGAGGGTTACCTGAAACGTGTAGCTCGGTCGTCTTGGAGAAGTCCCGAGGTGGGGGAACTGATGACCCGAGCTTGATATGTAGAGTGGTTGGTGGTTGTACCTGCAATGACACTCCGATGCTTAAGTTAGCATGGGTCCAAGCAGATATGTATAGAATGTGGAATGAATGCCATACCTGGGTGTTCCAATGTATTTATAGTAGTTGGCCGTGATCTTCCCTGGATAAGATATTCTTATCTTATCTTATCTTTTGGGAGTTTTATCTCTATCTTTTGTGGAACCGCCCTTTCTAGGCCTTTTCGGCCTTTAGGTTTTGGGCTGCGTTCCTTTTGATGGGCCTTCCTTGCTTTATGGTCCGAGGTCCGACCTTTAGGTGTGGGCCTTAGGGCGAGGTCGGACCTTCTATGAACTTGCCGAGTTGGGGAGCTCGGTCAGGGTATGAACAGGCCCAACAGAGGAACACGACCCAAATCCTAAGGCAGTCCAAGCCTATAGTGATAAGGGCGGTTCCCTTGAAGATAAGATGACCTCACTCAAAGATAAGATAAGATAAGATAAGATAACTATCTTATCTCTAGAAAGGTCACTCCCCACCATTATAAATACACTGGACCACCCAGGTATAACTCATACTCTGATTCTACTAAAAACCTGCTTAATACCCTTGCTAACTTAAGCATCGGAGTCCCTTGCAGGTACCACCACCCTCCGGTGACGAAGGATCAGCACCGCCACCAAGTCCAACAAGTCGAACACGGTGGCTCCGGCCACCATCATCAAGTCAGACATAACAGCTCCGACCAGTACAGAAGATCTCGTCCGAGATCGACCTACAGTTTCAGGTAACCCACGGAATAGTCATAATTTTCGAATACATTAGGGTTGATTTAGTAAAAATTTCAATTTTAAAAATTATATCTTCTTAAATCTTTTTCAAAATAAAATCCTTTTTTATTTATTTTTATTTTTAATTTTTTCAAAAATCTTTTAAAATATTTTTTTAATTAATTAATTATTTTACTTTTCAAATTTTCTTTTATTTACTTTTTTAATTTTCGAAATTTTTGTTTATTATTTTATTTTGTTTTATTTTAATTTTGTCTCACATCATCTCCCTTTCTCCATGATGGACCTAAGTGGGAATGAATAGTCTAGAAGGACTCTGGGGTCATATGCTAACCCCACTGCTACTTCATATGGGTGTAGTATCTGTATACAAAATTTTGAGCTAGCAATTTTGAGCTAAACCCCCAACTCATTATCATGGTGCAGCAAAATTGCCAGTATTCTGGTCTTCCACAGGAAGAACCTACTAAGTTTCTGACACAGTTCTTACAAATTGCTGACACAATAAGTGATAAGGAAGTAGATCAGGATGTCTACAGATTATTACCATTTCCATTTGCTGTAAAAGATCAAGCTAAGAGGTGGCTAAATAACCAACCCAAAACAAGCATAAGAACATGGAAACAGTTATCAGACAAATTCCTAAATCAATATTTCCCTCCAAAAAGGATGACACAGCTAAGGCTGGACATCTAATGCTTTAAACAAGAGGATCATGAATCTCTTTATGATGCCTGGGAGAGGTACAGAGAGATGCTAAGGAAATGCCCCTTTGAAATGTTTTCAGAGTGGGTGCAGTTAGACATCTTCTACTATGGGCTTACAGAAAAAGCCCAGATATCTCTAGGCCACTCAGCTAATGGATCTATACACATGAGAAAAACAATTCAAGAAGCTCAAGAGCTTATAGATACAGTTGCTAGAAATCAGCATCTGTACTTAAGTAGTGAGTCCTCCATGAAAAAAGAGGCTAAGGTAGTATCCACTGAACTTAGTCCTCCAGAACAAGTTGCTGAATTCAATCAGCAATTATGTTATCTAGCAGAATAGCTAGCAGAATTTAAGGAAATGCTACAAGAAACCAAGGATGCTAACCAAAGTATGGAGAAACAATTGAATCAAACAAAATAGCAGTTATCCAGACAAATAACAGAAGAATGCCAAGCTGTTCAATTAAGGAGTGGGAAGATATTAAATGTCTCAACTCAAGGCAACAGAAAGTCAAGGAAGGAACAATTGACAGAGGATGAGCAAACCATTGCCCGAAATCCCTCTGCGGATAGTAAGAGCCCTGAAAGGAATAATTCTGGCATTCAAATGCCAGAAAAGGGTGAAAAATTGGCGTTAAACGCCCAGTCCATGTCCAGTTCTGGCGTTCAAAAGCCAGAAAAGGGTGGAAAATTGGCGTTGAATGCCCATCCAACCCCTAATCCCGGCGTTCAAATGCCAATGAAGGATCAGACACCTGCAGGTGCTGATAGTAACCTTCCTAAGAAGGCTTCTCTAACCTCCTCTGTAGGAAATAAACCTACAACAACTAAGGTTGAGGAATATAAAGCCAAGATGCCTTATCCTCAGAATCTCCGCCAAGTGAAATAGGATAAACAATTTGCCCGCTTTGCAGACTATCTCAGGACTCTTGAAATAAAGATCTCGTTTGCATAGGCACTTGAGCAAATAACCTCTTATGCTAAGTTCATGAAAGAGATCTTAAGTCATAAGAAGAGTTGGAGAGAAACTAAAAAAGTTTTCCTCACTGAAGAATGCAGTGCAGTCATTCTGAAAAGCTTACCAGAGAAGCTTAAAGATCTCGGAAGCTTTATGATTTCATGCATATTAGAGGGTACTTGTACCAAGACAGCTCTATGTGATCTTGGGGCAAGTATCAACCTAATACCTGCATCCACTATCAGAAAGCTTGGCTTGACTGACCAACCCGAATATGTCTCCAACTTGCTGATGGCTCCATTAAATATCCATCAGGCGTAATTGAGGACATGATTGTCAAGGTTGGGCCATTTGCCTTTCCCACTGACTATGTAGTACTGGAAATAGAGGAGCACAAGAGTGCAACTCTTATTCTAGGAAGACCTTTCCTAGCAACTGAACAAACCCTCATTAATGTCCAAAAAGGGGAAGTGACCCTGAGAGTCAATGAGGATGAGTTTAAGTTGAATGCTGTCAAAGCTATGCAGCATCTAGACACATCAAAAGACTGCATGAGAGTTGATAATACTGACTCCCTGGTGGAAGAATTCAATATGACTGAGAGTCTCGAATAAGAGCTAAAGGATTAATTAGGAGGTAAGGTGGGAATATGTTAGGTGGGGATCCTGTGGGGTCCACAGATCCTGAGATGATCCTGTGGGGTCCACAGATCCTGAGGTGTCAAGGATTTACATCCCTGCACCAATTAGGCATGTAAAATGCCTTAGCATACCATTCTGGCATTTAAACGCCGAAGTGATGCACGTTCTGGGCGTTCAACACCCATGTGTAGCATGTTTCTGGCGTTGAACGCCAGTTCCATGCTTGTTACTAGTGTTCAGCGCCAGCTTTCCTCAAGGCATATTCCTGGCATCCAAACGCCAGGATGTTGCTTGTTTCTGGCATTCAGCGCCAGCTCCATGCTCTGTTCTGGCGTTGAACGCCAGCCAGATGCTCCTTACTGGCGTTTAAACGCCAGTAAGTCCTTCCTCCAGGGTGTGATTTTTCTTCTGCTATTTTTGATTCTGTTTTTAATTTTAATATTTTTTTCGTGACTCCACATGATCATGAACCTACTAAAACATAAAAAAAACAAATAAAATAAAATTAGATAATTAAAAATTGGGTTGCCTCCCAACAAGCGCTCTTTTAGTGTCACTAGCTTGACAGTGGGCTCTCTTGGAGCCACAAAGGTGATCAGGTCAATGTTGTGGACTCCCAACACCAAACTTAGAGTTTGGATATAGGGGTTCAATACCAAACTTAGAGTTTGGTTGTGGCCTCCCAACACTAAACTTAGAGTTTGATTGTGGGGGCTCTGTTTGACTCTGTACTGAGAGAAGCTATGCATGCTTACTCTCCATTGTTACAGAAGGATAGCCGTGTGCCTTAAACACAAGGTAGTCCCCATTCAATTGAAGGACTAATTCTCCTATGTTAACATCTATCACAGCTTCTGCTGTGGCTAGGAAAGGTCTTCCAAGGATGATGCATTCATCCTCCTCCTTCCTAGTGTCTAAGATTATGAAATCAGCAGGAATGTAAATGCCTTTAACCTTTACCAACACGTCCTCTACTAATCCATAAGCTTGTCTTACTGACTTGTCTGCCAATTGTAATGAGAATAAGGCAGGCTGTACCTCAATAATCCCCGGCTTCTCCATTACAGAGAGTAGCATAAGATTTATGCCTGACCCCAGGTCACACAGAGCCTTGTTAAAGGTCAAGGTGCCTATGGTACAGGGTATTAAGAATTTACCAGGATCTTGTCTCTTTTGAGGTAAAGTTTTTTGAACCCATGTATCTAGTTCACTAATGAGCAAGGGAGGTTCACCTTCCCAAATCTCATTACCAAACAACTTGGCATTCAGCTTCATGATGGCTCCTAGATATTGAGCAACTTGCTCTCCAGTCACATCTTCATTCTCTTCTGAGGAAGAATAGTCTTTAGAGCTCATGAATGGCAGAAGAAGATTTAGTGGAATCTCTATGGTCTCTATATGAGCCTCAGATTCCTTTAGGTCCTCAATAGGGAACTCCTTCTTGTTTGAGAGACGTCCCAGGAGGTCTTCCTCACTAGGATTTTCGTCCTTCTCCTCCCTTGTGCATTCGGCCATATTGATTACATCAATGGCCTTGCACTCTTCTTTTGGATTTTCTTCTGTATTGCTTGGGAGAATACTGGGAGGAGTTTCAATGACTTTCTTACTCAGTTGGCCCACTTGTGCCTCCAAATTTCTGATGGAGGACCTTGTTTTACTCATGAAACTTAAAGTAGCCTTAGACAGATCAGAGACTAAATTTGCTAAATTAGAGGGGCTTTGCTCAGAATTCTTTGTCTGTTGCTGAGAAGATGATGGAAAAAGCTTGTTATTGCTTAGCCTGTTTCTTCCACCATTATTAAAGCCTTGTTGAGGCTTTTATTGATCCTTCCATGAGAAATTTGGATGATTTCTCCATGATGAATTATAGGTGTTTCCATAAGGTTCACCCATGTAATTTACCTCTGCTATTGCAGGGTTCTCAGGATCATAAGCTTCTTCAGAAGCTGCCTCTTTAGTACTGTTGGATGCATTTTGCCATCCATTCAGACTTTGAGAAATCATGTTGACTTGCTGAGTCAACACTTTGTTTTGAGCCAATATGGCATTCAAAGCATCAATTTCAAGAACTCCCTTCCTCTGAGACGTCCCATTATTCACGAAATTCCTCTCAAAAGTGTACATGAATTGGTTATTTGCAACCATGTCAATAAGTTCTTGAGCTTCTGTAGGCGTTTTCTTTAAGTGGATGGATCCACCTACAGAATGGTCCAATGACATTTTGGAAAACTCAGATGGACCATAATATAATATATCTAATATGGTCCATTCTGAAAACATGTTAGAGGGACACTTTTTGGTCATCTGCTTGTATCTTTTCCAAGCTTCATAGAGGGATTTACTATCTTTTTGCTTGAAGGTCTGAACATCCACTCTAAGCTTGCTCAGCTTTTGAGGAGGAAAGAATTTATCCAAGAAGGTCGTGACTAGCTTATCCCAGGAGTCCAGGCTATCTTTAGGTCGTGAGTCCAACCATGTTCTAGCTTTGTCTCTTACAGCAAAAAGGAAAAGCATGAGCCTGTAGACTTCAGGATCTACTCCATTCATCTTAATAGTCTCACAAATCTGCAAGAACTCAATTAAAAACTGGTAAGGATCTTCAGATGGAAGTCCATGAAACTTGCAGTTCTGTTGCATTAGAGCAACTAATTGAGGTTTCAGCTCAAAATTGTTTGCTCCAATGGCAGGAATTGAGATGCTTCTTCCATCAAACTTGGACGTTGGTTTAGTGAAATCACCAAGCATCCTCCTTGCATTATTGTTGTTGGGTTCGGCTGCCATCTCCTTCTCTTGTTCGAAAATTTCAGAAAGGTTGCCTCTGGATTGTTGTAATTTAGCTTCTCTTAGTTTCCTCTTTAGAGTCCTTTCAGGTTCTGGATCAGCTTCAACAAAGATGCCTTTTTCCTTATTCCTGCTCATATGAAAGAGAAGAGAAAAAGAAAAAGGAAGAGGAATCCTCTATATCTGGACAAAGAGGATCCTTATTATTAGTAGAAGAAGAAAGGAATAAGAGTGGAGAATCCAATCACAAGGGTGAGGATAGATGCAGTGATTGGAGATGAAGAGAGGTGAAGAGAAGTGTTAGTAAATAAATAAATAAATAGAAGAAGAGAAGAGAGAGAGAATTCAGAAATTAATTTTGAAAAGGAGTTAGTGATTTTCGAAAATTAAAGATGAGATAGAATTGAAATTAAAATTTAAAACAATTAAAAAGAATTTTTGAAAAGAGATGAGATATTTTCGAAAATTAAAGAGGGAAAAGTAGTTAGGTGGTTTTGAAAACGATAAGAAACAAACAAAAGTCAAATAGTTAGTTGAAAAAGATATTAAAATCAAATTTGAAAAGATAAGAAGATATGATAAAAAGATAGGATTGAAAAGATTTAATTTTTAAAATTAAAATTAATTACTTAACTAACAAGAAACTAAAAGATATGGTTCTAGAATTTAAAGATTGAACCTTTCTTAACAAGAAAGTAACAAACTTCAAATTTTTGAATCAATCATATTAATTGTTAGCATAATTTTCGAAAATTTTGAAATAAAATTAAGAAAAGATTTTGAAAATCAATTTAAAAGAAATTTTCGAAAATATATAAAAAAATGAAAAAGATTTGAGTTTTGAAAAAGTTTTGAAAAGATAAGTTTTTTTTTAAAATTGAAAATTTGACTTGACTTGTAAGAAACAACTAATTTTAAAAATTTTTGACCAAGTCATCTCAAATTTTCGAAATTTTGGAGAGAAATAAGGAAAAGATTTTTTTTTTATTTTTAAATTTTTAATGATGAGAGAGAAGAGAAAAAAATTTAAAATTAAAATGTCATAATTGTGTTTTTCTCTTTTCTTTTTGGATCAAAACAAGGAATGCATGCAAGAACACTATGAATGTCAAGATGAATACCAAGAACACTTTGAATATCATGATGAACATCAAGAACATATTTTTGAAAAATTTTTATGCAAAGAAAACATGTAGGACACCAAACTTAGAATTCTTTAATGGTTGGACTCTAACAAACAAAAAATGCATATGAAAAATAACAAAAGATACAAAACAAGAAAATATCAAGATCAAACAAGAAGACTTACCAAGAACAACTTGAAGATCATGAAGAACACTATGAATGCATGAATTTTCGAAAAAATGCAAGATATTTTTAAAGCATGCAATTTACACCAAACTTAAAAATTGACTCAAAATTCAAATAAGAAACACTAAATATTTTGTTTTTTATGATTTTATGAATTTTTTGTATTTTTATTATTTTTTTCGAAAATAATTTTTGGGAAAAACGAAAACAAAGAAAAATTTTGAAAAATTTTTGAAAACTTTTTTTGAAAAGAAAATTACCTAATCTGAGCAACAAGATGAACCGTCAATTGTCCATACTCGAACAATCCCCGGCAACGGCGCCAAAAACATGGTGGACAAAATTGTGATCATCAACAATGGCTCCAAAGGCTTGGTACTCTCAAACGTGAATCACACTTTGTCACAACTCCGCACAACTAACCAGCAAGTGCACTGGGTCGTCCAAGTAATACCTTACGTGAGTAAGGATCGATCCCACCGAGATTGTTGGTATAAAGCAAGCTATGGTCATCTTGTAAATCCCAGTCAGGCGGATTTAACTGGATTAAGAGATTATTGGTTTAAATAAAGATAATAAAATAAACAGAAAATAAAGATAAAGTTACTCATGTAATTCAATAGTGGGAATTTCAAATAGGTGTATGGAGGTGCTGTGTTCCTTCTGAATCTCTGCTTTCCTACTTCTTCCTTCTAGTTTTTCATCACTCCTTTCTATGGCAAGCTGTATGTAGGGCATCACCGTTGTCAATGGCTACATCTCATCCTCTAAGTGAAAATGGTCCAAATGCTCAATCAGGTTGGAATAGAATCCAGTGATCCTTTTGCATCTGTCACTAATGCCCAGCCTTCAGGAGTTTGAAGCTTGTCACAGTCATTCAATCCTGGAATCCTACTCGGAATACCACAGACAAGGTTAGACTTTCCGGATTCCCATGAATGCCACCATCAATTCTTGCTTATACCATGAAGATTCTGATCAAGGAATCCAAGAGATATGTGCCCGGTCTAAGGTAGAACGGAAGTGGTTGTCAGTCACGCGCGTTTATAGGTGAGAATGATGATGAGTGTCACGGATCATCACATTCATCAAGTTGAAGTACAACGAATATCTTAGAACAGGAATAAATTGAATTGGATAGAAAATAGTAGTAATTGCATTAAAACTTGAGGTACAGCAGAGCTCCACACCCTTAATCTATGGTGTGTAGAAACTCCACCGTTGAAAATACATAAGTGAAAAGTCCAGGCATGGCCGAATGGCCAGCCCCCAGATCTAAGAACTAAACATCCCCAAGATTGAATAATACAATCCCAGATTTTTAATAAACTAGTAAAAAGTTCTTTTTATACTAAACTAGCTACTAGGGTTTACAGAGGTAAGTAATTGATGCATAAATTCACTTCCGGGGCCCACTTGGTGTGTGCTTGGGCTGAGCTTGATCTATCCACGAGCTGAGGCTTCTCTTGGAGTTGAACGCCAAGTTGTAACGTGTTTTGGGCGTTCAACTCTGGTTCGTGACGTGTTTCTGGTGTTTGACTCCAAACATGAAACTGGCGTTGAGCGCCAGTTTACATCATCAAATCTCAAATAAAGTATGGACTATTATATATTGCTGGAAAGCTCTGGATTTTACTTTTCGACGCCGTTGAGAGTGCGTCATTTGGAGTTCTGTAGCTCCATAAAATCCATTTCGAGTGCAGGGAGGTCAGATTCCAGCAGTATCAGCAGTCCTTTTTCAACCTTCTTATCAGAGTTTTGCTCAGGTCCCTCAATTTCAGCCAGAAAATACCTGAAATCATAGAAAAACACACAAACTCATAGTAAAGTCCAGAAATATGAATTTAACATAAAAACTAATGAAAACATCCCTAAAAGTAACTAGATCATACTAAAAACTACCTAAAAACAATGCCAAAAAGCGTATAAATTATCCGCTCATCACGTGCCTAGAGAAGAAGAAATAAAAGATCCTATGGCATTGCCATGGATCACAATATGGATGACATTTCGGAGGTGAGCAAACAGCCACAAAAGTCCTCCAATGTGGCTTCTACTGGCCTACCCTCTATAGAGACTCCTGAGAGTTTGTACGTAACTGTGACAGTTGCCAGAGAGCTGGTAATTTGCCTCATGGTTATGCCATGCCTCAGCAAGGGATCTTAGAAATTGAGTTGTTTGATGTATGGGGTATTGATTTCATGGGGCCTTTCCCACCATCATACTCAAACACTTACATTCTAGTGGCAGTAGATTATGTATCTAAATGGGTAGAGGCAATTGCCACACCAACTAATGATACTAAGACAGTGATGAAGTTCCTTCAGAAGCATATCCTCAGCAGATTTGGTGTCCCCAGAATACTAATCAGTGATGGAGGAACTCATTTCTGCAATAAACAGCTTGACTCTGTTCTAATCCGATATGGAATTAACCACAAAGTGGCAACTCCATATCATCCACAGATAAATGGGCAGGCTGAAGTCTCAAATAGAGAACTAAAATGAATCCTGGAACAGACTGTAAGTACCCGTAGAAAGGATTGGGCAAGGAGTCTGGATGATGCTCTGTGGGCATACAGAACTACATTCAAAACTCCTATAGGGACCTCTCCATACCAGCTTGTGTATGGAAAAGCCTATCACCTGCCAGTGGAACTGGAACACAAGGCCTACTGCATAACTAGATTCCTAAACCTTGATGCCAAGTTGGCTGGAGAAAAAAGATTGCTCTAGTTGAATGAGCTAGAGGAATTCAGACTCAATGCTTTCGAAAATGCAAATATTTACAAAGAGAAAGCAAAAAGCTGGCATGACAAGAAACTGTCATCCAGAGTCTTTGAGCCAGGACAGAAGGTTCTGCTGTTTAACTCTAGGCTCAGATTGTTCCCTGGAAAATTAAAATCCCCGTGGAGGGGACCATATGTGATCACAAGTGTGTCACCATATGGATATGTCGAGCTTCAGGATATTGACTCTAACAAAAAGTTCATTGTTAATGGACAGAGAGTCAAACATTATCTTGAAAGCAATGTTAAGCAAGAATGCTCAAAATTGAGACTAGACTAAAGCTCAGTAAAAGTCCAGCTAAAGACAATAAAGAAGCGCTTGCTGGGAGGCAACCCAGTCATTAGCAAGGGTTCTTGTTATTTAAATAATAATTATAGGAGTTTGATATAAATTATCTTTAAGGTTAATTGTCAAATGCAGAAGTTTACAGAGTTACAGAAGGATTCAGAACACAAAGCAGAGAAAAAGAGCTCACTGGCTTGAAAATGCCAGTAAGAGGCATTTTGGGCGTTAAACGCCAGAATGGGTACCATTCTGGGCATTTAACGCCAGTACAGATACCATTATGGGCGTTAAACGCCAGAATGGGTACCATTCTGGGCGTTTAATGCCAGAGTTGCAGCATCCTGGCGTTTAACGCCAGAGTTGCAGCATCCTGGCGTTCAGAAAAATGTCCAGTGACAAAGGATTCCTGGCGTTTAACGCCAGCCAGGGTACCTGGCTGGGCTGGGCGTTAAATACCTAAATTGGCCAACAAATGGGCGTTAAATGCCAGAATGGATACCATTCTGGGCGTTTAACGCCAGAACTGACAGGGGGAGGTGATTCTGTTTTCACTTCAATTTTTTTTCAAATTTTCATGTTTTAATTCATAATTTTCTACATAAGCATGTTACAAATTTTCATCTCACAAATTCAATTTTCAAAAATTTAATAATCTTCTAAATTCTTTTTAATTTTCTTTCAAAATCCCTTTCAAATCTTTTTCAAAAACTCATTTATCTTTTCAATTTCTTTCCAAATCTTTTCTAATTCATCATATCATCTTTTAATTCTTAGATGCATCAACAAAAATTCAGATTTAACTTCTTTATATCTTTTCTATATCTTTTGAATTTTAAAATCTCATCTTTTTCATATCATGATTCATCTTTTACAAATCATATCTTTTTCAAAATTTTCGAAACCCACCCCCTTCCTTTTAAATACACGTTCAGCCATCCCCATACTTCCACCATTCAAATATGTCTCCCCCCTATTCCTCTCCTTTCCTTTCTTTTGCTTGAGGACAAGCAAACATCTAAGTTTGGTGTGCTTTTCTGTGATTACTGAGCAAAACCTCACCAAGATCATGGCCCCTAAAGGAAAACAAACCACTTTAAGAGGTAAGAAAGAGAATAATCTAAAACCACTTTGGAATCATGAGAGGTTCTTAACCAAAGAACATGCAGACCATTACCACAAAATAATGGGTTTAAGGTCAGTGATCCCGAAAGTTAAGTTCGATCTGAAAGAAGACGAATATCCAGAGATCCAAGAACAGATTCAAAACAGAGGTTGGGAAATCCTAGCTAATCCTGAGACAAAGGTGGAAAGAAACATGGTCCAGGAATTCTACTCAAATCTGTGGCTAACAGATAAACAGAGAATGACGGGAATTGCCTTCCATAGCTTTCGAACTATGGTCAGAGGGAAGACTATTTACTTCCACCTTGACAAAATAAGAGAGGTCTTCAAGCTGCCTCAACTATAAGATGATCCAGAATCCTTTAATAGGAGAATGGTGAGAGTAGATAAGCGTTTGGACCAAGTTCTAGAGGACATGTGCCTCCCTGGAACTAAGTGGATAGCCAACTCAAAAGGTGTCCCAGACCAACTCAAGAGAGGGAATCTCAAACCAGTCGCTAGGGGCTGGTTGGACTTAATTGGGCATTCTATACTGCCCACTAGCAACCGTTTTGAGGTTACTATCAAAAGAGCAGTGATGATTCATTGCATTATGCTGGGAAACGAAGTGGAGATTCATCATCTGATTTCTTGTGAGATTTATACAATTGCAAATAAGAACTCCACTGAAGCCAAATTGGCTTACCCAAGCTCAATCTCCCTGCTATGTAAAGATGCTGGGGTAAAGATGGGAGTGGATGAGTTCATCTCAATCGAGCATCCAATCACTAAAAAGTCAATGGAGGGACAACAAGTACACGACAACTCCATCAAGAGGAGGTCACATGAGTTCCTCCCAGAAATCTCTCAAATTGATTACTGGGCCCACCTAGAAGCATCTGTCACCAAGCTGCAAGAAGCTATGGATAAACTTAAGGAAGAACAGCAAAATCAAAATAGCATGCTCTACAAGTTGCTTAAGAAACAATAAAAACAAGGGCATGAGCTATAGAAGCTGAAGCGCCAGAAGCTCTCCCTTGAGGGACCAGACACGCCACAGATTGAAGGAGCATCCATCTCCCAAAATAAAGGTTGTTGAGTCCTAATCTTAAATTTATGATAACTTTTATTATTAGAAACCTATCTTAAGAATTACATGAGTATTAGTAATTAGGGTCTTTATTTTTATTTTTATTTTTTATTATCTCCATGTAAGCTATAATTTATTCTTCTCATCATCACTAAACATGAATAAAATAGTAGATTTTCTTTAGAGTAAGGAGGCAATTATTTCAAGTTTTCAATAAGAAAAATTCTAATTATTTTTATGTGGTGGCAACACTTTTTGTCTTCTGAATGAATGCTTGAACAGTGCATATTTTTGATAGTGAAGTTTATGAACGTTAAAATTGTTGGCTCTTGAAAGAATGATGAAAAGAAAGAGAAATGTTATTGATAATCTGAAAATCATAAAATTGATTCTTGAAGCAAGAAAAAGCAGTGAAAAATACAAAGCTTGCAAAAAAAAAAACAAAAAATAAAGAAAAAGCAAGCAGAAAAAACCAATAGCCCTTTAAACCAAAAGGCAAGGGTAAAAGGATCAAAGGCTTTGAGCATTAAGGGATAGGAGGGCCCAAGGGAATAAAATCCTGGCCTAAGCAGATAAATCAAGCTGTCCCTAACCATGTACTTGTGTCATGAAGGTCCAAGTGAAACGCTTGAGACTGAGTGGTTAAAGTCGTGATCCAAAGCAAAAGAGTGTGCCTAAGAACTCTGGGCACCTCTAACTAGGGACTCTAGCAAAGCTGAATCACAATCTGAAAGGTTCACCCAGTTATGTGTCTGTGGCATTTATGTATCCTGTAGTACTACTGGAAAACAAGATGCTTAGGGTCACAACCAAGACTCATAAAGTAGCTGTATTCAAGAATCAACATATTAAACTAGGAGAATCAATAACACTATCCGAATTCTGAGATCCTAAGGATGCCAATCATTCTGAACTTTAAAGGATAAATTTAGATGCCAAAACTGTTCAGGAGCAAAAAGGTACTAGTCCCACTCATCTAATTAGAATCTGAGCTTCACTTAAAACTCTGAGATGTATTGCCTCTTGATTTTCTTTCTACCCTATTTTATTTATCTAGTTGCCATGGGACAAGTGGTGCACGAAATTTTAATCTTAATATCAAAATCAAGATTTCTTATGATCTCGTACCACTAACCAGCAAGTGCACTGGGTCATCCAAGTAATACCTTACGTGAGTAAGGGTCAATCCCACGTAGATTATTGGTTTGAAGCAAGCTATGTTTATTTTATTATTCTTAGTCAGGATATCAATTAAAATTATCAGTTTGAATTATTAGAAAAATAAAAGAGCGTGAAATAATTACTTATTGTGCAGTAATGGAGAATATGTTGGGGTTTTGGAGATGCTTTGTCCTCTGAATTCCTGCAATGTAATATTCAACTCAATAGCATAATGCAAGGTTCCTTCCATGGTAAGCTCTATGTAGGGTGTCACCGTTGTCAATGGCTACTTCCCATCCTCTCAGTGAAAAATGATCCAAATGCTCTGTTACAGCATGGCTAATCATCTGTCGGTTCTCAATCAGGTTGGAATAGAATCCAATGATTCTTTTGCATCTATCACTAACGCCCAGCCTTCAGGAGTTTGAAGCTCATCACAGTCATTCAATCCCAGAATCCTACTCGGAATACCACAGACAAGGTTAGACTTTCCGGATTCTCATGAATGCCGCCATCAATCCGGCTTATACCACGAAGATTCTGATTAAGGAATCTAAGAAATATTCATTCAATCTAATGTAGAACGGAGGTGGTTATCAGACACACATTCATGGGTTGAGGAAGGTGATGAGTGTCACAGATCATCACCTTCTCCATAATTAAGCGAGAATGAACATCTTAGATAGCAACACGCATATTTGAATGGAAAAATATAAGTGATTGCATTAATTCATCGAGACGCTGTGATGGTGTTTTTGTGGAAAAACAAATTTCCAACACACAAATCCAACCGGCAAGTGTACCGGGTTGCATCAAGTAGTAATAACTCACTTAGAGTGAGGTCGAACCCACAGGGATTGATGGATCAAGCAATTTTAGTGGGTGATTAGTTTAGTCAAGCTAACATTGAAGTGAATTTGGATGAAGTGTAGCCAACAGAAAGTAAATTGCAAGGAAATAATTAAAAGATGCAGAAAATAAAATTGCAGGAAACTTAAATAACAAGAAAGTAAAATAGCTAAAACTTAAATTGCAAGAAATATAAATTGCATCAAATGTAAAGGGGGTTGGGGTGCTAGCAATTAAATGAAAGCAGTAGATCCAAGCTTAGAACAATTGCAAGGAAATTAAATTGCAGGAAAAGTAAATTCAAGGTCACAGTAGCTTAAATGTAAATTGCAAAAGAACACAAGTGCAGGAAATTAAATTGGGAGCAATGAGATGCAACAAAGAGACATAGATCATTTTTCAAGTCTCAAAGTGAAACTAACAATTTCAATGAAACAGTAAAAACAGAAGGAAAGCCAAGAGCTCAATTGCTCACTTGACCAAAACAGAAACAAAATTCAACTCAATTGTGAAACTCAGAAAAGAAATTCAAGATCTCAGGGAATCAATGAGACTAGAGAACAAGTCTAGATCTCAAGCCCTTCCTTGATCAATTCAGAGAACAATTTGCAGAAGAAAGAAGAAAAATGAATTGCAGAATTAAAGAGAAGATGAAGCAGTATGTGAATTTCAATTATGCAGAAAAAGTAAACAAGAGATCTCAAGGTGAGATTGAAACAGAAGTTCTTCAATTCTTTACCCCAGATCCAAAGCAAGAATGAAAACTAAGAGTGTTTTCTAATGGAGCTCCCCTCTGAAATGAGAGTGATGCCTTTATATAGGCTTTTCAAAGTGAAAAATGAAATTAAAACAAATTACAAAAATGAAAATCCTAATTTAATTGATCCATGTGCCTTTGAGTGATGATGTGGGCTTTGCTTGCTTTGGATTTGAGGAGAAATGGGTTTGGTTGGCTTTGATTCAATTTGGTGAGGAATTGAATTAAAATGGAATTTTGGCCCATGTTGCTTCCAGGAGGCTGCCCTGCCCTTGTGGAGGGCAGGGCAGGATTTGGTGCGTGTTGGTGCTTGCTTGGTGCGGTCTTGGTGAGGTCTGGTGCGGTCTGGTGTGGCCTTGGTGCACAGAACGCTGCCCTGCCCTCGCGGAGGGCAGGACAGGAAAAATTGGTGCTGCCAGGATGTCCCACGGTGCGCCAGAATGGTGCCTTGGTGCACAGAATGCTGCCCTGCCCTCGCGGAGGGCAGGGCAGGAAAAATTGGTGCTGCCAGGATGTGCCACGGTGCGTGCTGATGCTGCCAGAGTCATGCCATGGTGCGCCAGAATGGTGCCTTGGTGCACAGAACGCTGCCCTGGATCGTGATGGTGCGCGCTGGTGCTGCCAGACTCATGCCGTGGTGCACCAGAATTGAGCCTTGGTGCGCCAGATTCATGCACCAACAAAATGCTGCCCTGCCCTCGCGGAGGGCAGGGCAGTGTTTTCACTTTGATGTCCCAGGTTCGAATCATGGCCGAAACACACGCTCAATCATTTTCCTTGGTTTCTTGGCACGGTAATGGACCTTAGTTCCTTGCTTCCTCATGGTCCCGTGTTCAACTCTTGTGGCAAGCACTTGGAGACATTTTCCTTTGATTTTCTTTCTTGGTGAGCCCGATACTGCCCTTGTGGAGGGCAGGGCAACATTTTATTCCTCTTGATTCCAAGGCACAAAATTGTGCTCTGCCCTTGTAGTGGGCAGGGCAGAGTTGCCTTCTTTGCTTAGTTCCCTTATGTTGCCCTCCTAGAGGGCAGTGTGCCCTTGTGGAGGGCAATGCTTGCCTCTCCTCATGTTGTGCACCACACTTCTTCTCTCTTTGACCACACTTTCTTTTCCTTGGGCCACACTTCCTTAGGCTACGCTTTTTCCTTTTTTCCTTTTCTTCACCTACAATAAACCAAAACAACCACTCAAAGTATCACTAAATTCAAGAGGCTTATAAATCAATTAAAATTCAATTAAAATTAGCTTAAACCTCATGGATTAACATTAATTTCATGGTGGTTGCTTGATTTAAAGAAGTTGTGCATTTTCACTCCAAATCACTTACTTAAGAAGCAAGAAAGTGCATAAAGACTAACAACTCAAGTGAAATTAGCTTGAAAAATGGGTATATGATGACATGTCATCACAACACCAAATTTAAATCTTGCTTGTCCCCAAGCAAGAAAAGAATCATGCAATAAAGATTGACAATCCAAGGTAAGAAGAATAGCAACTCAATGTTCATGGCAAGCTAGTTTTCTATGCATGCTACAATTACAAAAGAGATGTAAATGATTGATGCTTCTATCTAGCTTATGTTATGAAATCTTTTTCTTATAATTCTTCCTTGAAACAAGCTTTTGATTTTTTTTTCTCCTTTTGGGTGCTTTGCCCCATGAGTTAATAACAAAGCTACGACTTCTAAATGCTTTGTTTTCAAGTATTACCACTTGATACATAAGCACCACAAGCATTTAATTAGAGGACTTCATTAAGCTCATTTTTTCTTTTCTTTTCTTGACTCTCTAATCATTGATGCTCAGAGCCTTGAGCTTTGAGGGAGTGCTTTTGCACTTGAGCCTAGCCTTGACTTCTAAGTGTTTTGTTTTCAAGCATTTGGCTTGATACATAAACACCACAAGCACTTAGCAAATAAATTGCCATTGGTACTCAGAGCCTTCAGCTTTCTCATTCTTTCCCTTTTTCTTTTCTTGCCTTAATTATATTTGCTTCTTCAAGGTTTTCATGATTTCAAAAGATTTCACAAAATGTACTAGATGAAAAACTTCAATTAAATAAAATCCAATGCAATTGAGCAACAATTAATCATACTAGCTTTCCAATACTTGTATGCACATGCTAAAATCTTCTTTAATGCCTTGTTTGTTTATGATCATGATGCTTCTTGCTTTTGAATTCACAAAACTCAAGTTGGTAGTCATAATGTCACAACAACATATTTCAAATCAAATTCAAGCTATGCTTAGTCATACCACACATGTATACAGAAAATATAAAGACAATCATGCAATTTAAAGTGCTAGAAATAAATGAGAGGAAAAGGAACTTTACAACCTTGCAGTTCATCTTCATTCTTGTTGTCATTTTCCTCTCATTCTTTTCCTTCCCATACCAACTCAGAATGCTTGCTCATCCTCAAGCAACAATTAGAACAATGGCTATGGGGCTAAGAAGGATCAAGAATGTCTTACACAATGATATGTTAGTAGCACATGTGTTTTAAGCAAGCAAAATTAAAGATAACAATCAAGGCACAAGAGACAAAGACATTTTGATTGCAAACATAAGAGGGTGTGCATGATACATTGCATAAAAAATAAGTGGCACACCAAACTTAGTGTGACACTTTCACTTGAAATTAATGCAAGTATCTAGTAAGCATTGGAACCAAATTTTGTTGCATAGTAACACCAAACTTAGAATGCAACCATATGTCAATTTATTTGAACTAAAACTAAACAAAAGAAACTGTTATTTGTTGAATACAATCACCAAGCCAAGAATATGTCATGAATAAGGATCTATTGGTGATATATTAACAAAAACAGTTAAGAAGCAAAATAAGTGGAAGTATTAAAAATAAAGAAATAACTAAAGTAAACAGAATAATAAAGTGTCAAACCAAAAGAAAAACAACACTGCAAAAGCCTTATGATTATGCAGACAAGTGGTGTTGCTTAATGAATTGCATAGAGAATTAAGTGGCACACCAAACTTAAAATCTTAGTGTGTCACTTCCATTTTTGATTTGATGCAATCATCCAAAAAGATTGAAAACAAGTTGTTGCAAGACAACACCAAACTTAGAATGTAACCATATGCCCATTTATTGAATTTAAACAAAGTAAAGAACGAAAACAAAGAAGAGAAAAAATTATACCTACGGTTGGGTTACCTCCCAACAAGTGCTCTTTTAGTGTCATTAGCTTGACATGTTGTTCTTCACTTTCTTCCTCTTCTTCCAATTGGTTAAGAGGAATGACTTCAAGAGGGGAGAAGTTTCAGCTTTTGTCCCCTTTCTTGGTTTCCTCTCAGCAAGCTTTCTTTTGAAATTGGCTTGGTTGAGCTTGCTTGCTGACTTAGGGACAGAATTGGTGCTCTTGTTAGTTGCCTTCACTTCTTTGATGTTAAGACATGGTTGCTGTGTGATTTTTGGAGTTTGATCTTCATCCAGAGCCTTTTGAATTGGTGGTTCCATGAATCCTTCTTCTATGCAACTCTCTGCTTCAATTGAGGGTGACTTCTCTTGAGTGTCTTCCTCACTTTCTTGATCCTCCACTTTTTCCCTTGTCACCTCAAGTGCAGTTTCATTTTCAACCACCTCATTCTTCATTGAAAGTTCACTTGATGCAGTGGCCTCCTTATCTTGCTCTTCCAATTTTTCCTTCACATCCATCAATTGACCTTCATTTTCCTTGCTCAGTGGTTCTACACTCCTCCTTGTTTGCTCTAAGGGGCCATTCATCTTATTGAAGATGATTTCTTTCCAGGATTGGGGTTGTGTGTATCTTTCCACGAGTTTTCTATGTATTTCAATGGCTTGAAGGTAATCCTCATCTGGTGGTTCAAGAGATGAAGGTTGAGAGTAATTTTGGTGACGTGGATATGTTGTGGTGAAGTTGTGTTGAGGGGTGTGGAATGAGTTGTGTGATTGATGGGATGACTTGTATGGATTTTGGAGGAAACCTTGTGTTGAGGCATAATCAAGTGATGAAGAACTTTCAAATGAGAAACTGGGACGTGAGGGCGGATGCTCTTCCATTCTTTGGTGATACTTCCATCCACCATGAGGATAATGATATGAATCATTTTGTGGTGGTGGGAAATATCCCATATGATTATCTTGTTCATCTTGTGGCTTTGAAGTGCATCTCCATGGATTGGAGTGCTTAGAATCTGTAAATTCTTGGTAAT
The DNA here is from genome assembly GCF_003086295.3 of Arachis hypogaea. Classification (NCBI taxonomy): domain Eukaryota; kingdom Viridiplantae; phylum Streptophyta; class Magnoliopsida; order Fabales; family Fabaceae; genus Arachis; species Arachis hypogaea. Next base: position 63,379,742 of record NC_092040.1, read on the forward strand.
ATTCCCAACCACCATTAGATATTTGTGATGGTGGGTGATATCCCAGAAAATTTGTTTGATCACAAGATGAGTTGAACTCCATTTGAATTTTGTAAAACACAACACCAATGAAAATTGGAATTACTCATATCAGAAATGAGTTTTGCTTAGTGAGGCAAAAACACAAACACCTTGGTTTCAACTTAGAACAGAGAACAAAAATAAAGAAAATGCTTGATCTAGACTTCTCACCCACTTAATCATTGTTGATCTAATCAATCCCCGGCAACGGCGCCAAAAACTTGATGGTGTTTTTGTGGAAAAACAAATTTCCAACACACAAATCCAACCGGCAAGTGTACCGGGTCGCATCAAGTAGTAATAACTCACTTAGAGTGAGGTCGAACCCACAGGGATTGATGGATCAAGCAATTTTAGTGGGTGATTAGTTTAGTCAAGCTAACATTGAAGTGAATTTGGATGAAGTGTAGCCAACAGAAAGTAAATTGCAAGGAAATTAAAAGATGCAGAAAATAAAATTGCAGGAAACTTAAATAACAAGAAAGTAAAATAGCTGAAACTTAAATTGCAAGAAATATAAATTGCATCAAATGTAAAGGGGGTTGGGGTGCTAGCAATTAAATGAAAGCAGTAGATCCAAGCTTAGAACAATTGCAAGGAAATTAAATTGCAGGAAAAGTAAATTCAAGGTCACAGTAGCTTAAATGTAAATTGCAGAAGAACACAAGTGCAGGAAATTAAATTGGGAGCAATGAGATGCAACAAAGAGACATAGATCATTTTTCAAGTATCAAAGTGAAACTAACAATTTCAATGAAACAGTAAAAACAGAAGGAAAGCCAAGAGCTCAATTGCTCACTTGACCAAAACAGAAACAAAATTCAACTCAATTGTGAAACTCGGAAAAGAAATTCAAGATCTCAGGGAATCAATGAAACTAGAGAACAAGTCTAGATCTCAAGCCCTTCCTTGATCAATTCAGAGAACAATTTGCAGAAGAAAGAAGAAAAATGAATTGCAGAATTAAAGAGAAGATGAAGCAGTATGTGAATTTCAATTATGCAGAAAAAGTAAACAAGAGATCTCAAGGTGAGATTGAAACAGAAGTTCTTCAATTCTTCACCCCAGATCCAAAGCAAGAATGAAAACTAAGAGTGTTTTCTAATGGAGCTCCCCTCTGAAATGAGAGTGATGCCTTTATATAAGCTTTTCAAAGTGAAAAATGAAATTAAAACAAATTACAAAAATGAAAATCCTAATTTAATTGATCCATGTGCCTTTGAGTGATGATGTGGGCTTTGCTTGCTTTGGATTTGAGGAGAAATGGGTTTGGTTGGCTTTGATTCAATTTGGTGAGGAATTGAATTAAAATGGAATTTTGGCCCATGTTTCTTCCAGGAGGCTGCCCTGCCCTTGTGGAGGGCAGGGCAGGATTTGGTGCGTGTTGGTGCTTGCTTGGTGCGGTCTTGGTGCGGTCTGGTGCGGTCTGGTGCGGCCTTGGTGCACAGAACGCTGCCCTGCCCTCGCGGAGGGCAGGGCAGGAAAAATTGGTGCTGCCAGGATGTGCCACGGTGCGCCAGAATGGTGCCTTGGTGCACAGAACGCTGCCCTACCCTCGCGGAGGGCAGGGCAGGAAAAATTGGTGCTGCCAGGATGTGCCACGGTGCGTGCTGATGCTGCCAGAGTCATGCCATGGTGCGCCAGAATGGTGCCTTGGTGCACAGAACGCTGCCCTGCCCTCGCGGAGGGCAGGGCAGGAAAAATTGGTGCTGCCAGGATCGTGATGGTGCGCGCTGGTGCTGCCAGACTCATGCCGTGGTGCACCAGAATTGAGCCTTGGTGCGCCAGATTCATGCACCAACAAAATGCTTCCCTGCCCTCGGGGAGGGCAGGGCAGTGTTTTCACTTTGATGTCCCAGGTTCGAATCATGGCCGAAACACACGCTCAATCATTTTCCTTGGTTTCTTGGCACGGTAATGGACCTTAGTTCCTTGCTTCCTCATGGTCCCGTGTTCAACTCTTGTGGCAAGCACTTGGAGACATTTTCCTTTGATTTTCTTCCTTGGTGATCCCGATACTGCCCTTGTGGAGGGCAGGGCAACATTTTATTCCTCTTGATTCCAAGGCACAAAATTGTGCTCTGCCCTTGTAGTGGGCAGGGCAGAGTTGCCTTCTTTGCTTAGTTCCCTTATGTTGCCCTCCTAGAGGGCAGTGTGCCCTTGTGGAGGGCAATGCTTGCCTCTCCTCATGTTGTGCACCACACTTCTTCTCTCTTTGACCACACTTTCTTTTCCTTGGGCCACACTTCCTTAGGCTACGCTTTTTCCTTTTTTCCTTTTCTTCACCTACAATAAACCAAAACAACCACTCAAAGTATCACTAAATTCAAGAGGCTTATAAATCAATTAAAATTCAATTAAAATTAGCTTAAACCTCATGGATTAACATTAATTTCATGGTGGTTGCTTGATTTAAAGAAGTTGTGCATTTTCACTCCAAATCACTTACTTAAGAAGCAAGAAAGTGCATAAAGACTAACAAAACAAGTGAAATTAGCTTGAAAAATGGGTATATGATGACATGTCATCACGCTGCAGAGCTCCTCACCCCCAACAATGGAGTTTAGAGACTCATGCCATCAAAGAGTATAAATTTCAGATCTAAAAATATCATGAGGTGCAAAATAAGTCTTTAAAAGTTGTTTAAATACTAAACTAGTAACCTAGATTTACAGAGAATGAGTAAACTAAGATAATTGGTGCAAATATCCACTTCTGGGGCCCACTTGGTGTGTAATGGGGCTGAAACTTAAGCCTCTCACGTGCTTGGGCTGTTTCTGGAGTTGAACGCCAGGTTGTAACGTGTTGTGGGCATTGAACTCCAACTTGTAACCTGTTTCTGGCGCTGGACGCCAGACTGCAACATGGAACTGGCGTTGAATGCCAGTTTACGTCATCTATCTTCGCGCAAAGTATGAACTATTATATATTGCTGGAAAGCCCTGGATGTATAATTTTCAACCCAATTGAGATCTCGTCAATTGGTTCTCTGCAGCTCCAAAAAGTCCTTTCCGAGTGCAGGGAGGTCAGAATCCAACAGCATCAGCAGTCCTTTTTTAGCCTAACTCAGATTTTTGCTCAGCTCCCTCAATTTCAGTCAGAAAATACCTGAAATCACAGAAAAACACACAAACTCATAGTAAAGTCCAGAAATATGACTTTTGCCTAAAAACTAATAAAATTATATTAAAAACTAATTAAAACATGCTAAAATCTACATGAAAATACCACCAAAAAGCGTATAAAATATCCGCTCATCACAACACCAAACTTAAACTGTTGCTTGTCATCAAGCAACTACATAAATAAAATAGGATGAAAAGAAATTAAGAAGCAATAATATCTCAGAGTTTCAAGTGAAGCTCAGATTTTAGTTAGATGAGCGGGGCTGGTAGCTTTTTGCTTCTGAACAGTTTTGGCATCTCACTTTATCCTCTGAAATTCAGAATGATTGGCATCTATAGGAACTCAGAATTCAGATAGTATTATTGATTCTCCTAGTGTAGTATGTTGATTCTTGAACACAGTTACTTTATGAGTCTTGGCCGTGGCCATAAGCACTTTGTTTTTCAGTATTACCATCGGATACATAAATGCCACAGACACATAACTGGGTGAACCTTTTTAGATTGTGACTTAGCTTTGCTAAAGTCCCCAATTAGAGGTGTCCAGAGTTCTTAAGCACACTCGTTTTGTTTTGGATCACGACTTTAACCACTCAATCTCAAGCTTTTCGCTTGGACCTGCATGCCACAAGCACATGGTTAGGGACAGCTTGGTTTAGCTGCTTAGGCCTGGATTTACTTCCTTGGGCCCTCCTATCCACTGATGCTCAAAGCCTTGGATCCTTTTTACCCTTGTCTTTTGGTTTTAAGGGCTATTGGCTTTTTTCTTTTTCTTGATCCAATGAAATATTGTAATTTTTAAAATATTTTTTCACTGCTTTTTCTTGCTTCAAGAATCAAATTCATGATTTTTCAGATCATCAATAATATTTTTTGTGTTCCTCATTCTTTCAAGAGCCAATATTCATAAAATTCAAGATAAAAATATGCACTGTTCAAGCATTCATTCAGAGAACAAAAAGTATTGCCACCACATATAATTAATTATAATTTTTCTTATTAAGAACTCAAAAAATATAAATTACTTCTTTATTCTAAAAATCTACTATTTTATTCATGTTTGATGATGATGAGAAAAATAAATTATAACTTAATTGGAAATAAAACCAAAATAGATATGCTAATTACCACTACTCCTATATAACTTCTAAGGTAAATTTCTATAATAACACTATCACAGAGTTAAAGATAAAATTAGAACTCAACAACCTGTATTTTTGGAAGTGGATGCTCCTCTAGTCTGTGGGGTGCTTGGTCCCTCAAGAATTAATTTCTGACGCTTCAGCTCCCTCAAGTCACACCCTTGCTCCTCTTGTTCCCTAAGCAATTTGCAAAGCATGCTACTTTGATTATTCTGTTCTTCCTTTATTTGGTTCATAGCTTCTTGCAACTTGGAAACAGATGTCTCAAGATGCTCCCAATATTTGAATTGAAGGTGTTCTGAGAGGAATTCTTGTGCTCTCCTCTTAATTGGGTCATCCTGCAACTGTTGTTTTTCCATTGATATTATAGTAACTGGCCGCTCAACTGAGATATACTCAGTTATTCCCATCCTAATTTCAGCATCTCTGTAGAGCATAGAAATTAAGCTTGGATAGGCCAATTTGGCATCTTTGGATTTCTTGTTTGCTATTTTGTAGAGTTCACACGAGATTAGTTGATGAACTTCTACTTCTCTTCCCAACATGATGCAGTGAATCATCACTGCTCTTTTAACCGTGACTTCAGAACAGTTGCTGGTGGGTAATATAGAACGCCCAATGAAGTCCAGCCAGCCTCTGGCAACTGGTTTGAGATCTTCTCTCTTGAGTTGATTTGGGATGCTAGTGGTGCTGGTGGTCCACCTGGCTTCAGGGATGCATATATCCTCTAAAATCTTGTCCAGGCCTTTGTTTACCCTCATCATTCTCCTATTAAAGGAGTTTGGGTCATCTTTTAGTTGAGGAAGCTTAAAGATCTCCCTGATTTTGTCAGGGTGGATGTGAACAATCTTTCCTCTGACCAAGGTTCGATAGTCATAGTGGGCAGTTCCAGTTATTCTTTGCCTGTCTGTCTGCCACAGATTAGCGTAGAACTCCTGAACCATATTCCTTCCCACTTTTGTTTCAGGATTAGCTAGGATTTCCCAGTTCCTGTTTCGAATTTGCTCTTGGATCTCTGGATATTCATCTTCTTTTAGATCAAACTTGACTTTTGGGATCACTGATCTTAGACCCATTATTTTGTAGTAATGGTCTGAATGTTCTTTGGTTAAGAACTTCCCTTGATTCCAAAGTGGTTTTGGAATACTCTCTTTCTTGCCTCTTGGAGTGGGTTGTTTTCCTTTAGGAGCCATGATCTTAGTGAGTATGTTTTTGTGATCACGGATAAACACACCAAACTTAGAGGTTTGCTTGTCCTCAAGCAAAAGAAAAGAAAGGAGAGGGATAGGATGAGAGCAAGTGTGGAATGGTGGATGATGGGAGGGGCGCCGAATGTGGATATAAAGGTGGGGAGGGTGGGTTCGAAAATAAGAAGAAAAAGATAAGATAGAAGATATGATTTATAAAAGATAAATATAATAAGAAAAAGATATAATTTAAAAACAAAAAAATGTTAATTATATTTGTAAAAAAAAAAATTTGAATTTTAATTTTGAAAGAAGATTTTAAAAGATAATTGAGTTTTGAAAAACTTAAAAAAAAGAGTTGGATTGGATTGGAAAAAGATTTGTCTTTATGGATTAAGATACATTTAATAATTTTGAAAAAGGGATTTTAGAAATTAGGGTTTTTAGAAATTAGGATTAAAATTTTTGGAATTGAAGGATGATATTTTGAAACATGTTTATGCAAGAAATCATGAATTGAAACATAAAAATTAGGAAATTTGTGAAGAAAAACGAATTTCACCTCCTCCCTACCATTCTGGCATTAAACGCCCAAACGCTGCATGTTTTGGGCGTTTAACGCCCAATTGCTGCTTCTCCTGAGCGTTCAACGCCCAGCTGTTGCTTCTTTCTGGCGTTGAACGCTAGGAAGTCCTTTGTCACTGGGCATTTTTCTAAACGCCCAGGATGCTGTAATTCTGGCGTTAAACGCCAAGAAGGAGCTTCTTTCTGGCGTTCAATGCCCAGAGGGCTATCCTTACTGGCGTTAAAGGCCTAGTGGATGCTTCTTTTGGGCGTTCAACGCCCAAAATATTTCTTACTGGCTTTTTCATGCCAGTGAGCTTCCAAATTCCCTTGTAACTCTGTGAATTCAAGCAATTGCTATTTTACCTTGAAGATACTTAACATATACCTGTAAAAATCAATTAATTAACAAATAAACTTTGTAAATGGCTGGGTTGCCTCCCAGCAAGCGCTTCTTTATTGTCATTAGCTGGACTATTATTGAGCTTTAATCAAGCCTCAGTTTTGAGCATTCTTGCTCAAAATTGCCTTCAAGATAATGTTTGACTCTCTGTCCATTAACAATGAACTTTTTATTAGAATCATTATCCTGAAGCTCTACGTATCCATATGGTGACACGCTTGTAATCACATATGGACCTCTCCACCGAAACTTCAATTTCCCGGGGAATAATCTGAGCCTAGAATTAAATAGCAGAACTTTCTGCCCTGGCTCAAAGACGCTGGATGACAATTTCTTATCATGCCATCTTTTTGCTTTCTCTTTGTATATTTTTGCATTCTCGAAAGCATTGAGTCTAAATTCCTCTAGCTCATTTAATGAGAGCAATCGTTTTTCTCCAGCTAACTTGGCATCAAGGTTCCAGAATCTGGTTGCCCAGTAGGCCTTATGTTCCAGTTCCACTGGCAAGTGACATGCCTTTCCATACACAAGCTGGTATGGAGAGGTCCCTATAGGGGTCCTGAATGCTGTTCTGTATGCCCACAGAGCATCATCTAGGCTTCTTGCCCAATCCCTTCTACGGTTAATTACAGTCCGTTCCAGGATTCTTTTAAGTTTTCTATTTGAGACTTTAGCTTGCCCATTTGTCTTTGGGTGATATGGAGTGGCCACCCTGTGGCTAACTCCATAACGAACCAAAGCAGAGTAGAGCTGTTTATTACAGAAATGAGTGCCCCCATCACTAATTACTACTCTAGGGGTGCCAAATTTGCTGAAGATGTGTTTCTGGAGGAATTTTAACACTGTCTTAGTGTCACTAGTGGGTGTAGCAATAGCTTCCACCCATTTGGATACATAATCCACTGCCACCAGAATGTAAGTGTTTGAGTATGATGGTGGGAAAGGCCCCTTGAAGTCAATACCCCATACATCAAACAACTCAATCTCCAAGATCCCTTGTTGAGGCATGGCATAACTATGAGGCAGATTACCAGATCTTTGGCAACTGTCACAAATAAGTACAAATACTCGGGAATCTTTATAGAGAGTAGGCCAGTAGAAGCCACATTGGAGGACTCTTGTGGCTATTCACTCACTTCCAAAATGTCCTCCATATTGTTATCCATGGCAATGCCATAGGATCTTCTGCGCTTCTTCTTTAGGAACACATCTACGGATTACTCCGTCTGCACATCTCTTGAAGAGATATGGTTCATCCCAAAGATAGTACTTTGCATCTGTGATCAATTTCTTTGATTGCTGCCTACTGTACTCTTTGGGTATGAACCTCACTGCCTTATAGTTTGCAATGTCTAAAAACCATGGAACTTCCTGGATGGCAAAGAGTTGCTCATCCGGAAAGGTTTCGGAGATCTCAGTAAGAGGGAGGGACACCCTTTCTACTGGTTTTATTCGGGACAGGTGATCTGCTACTTGGTTCTCTGTCCCTTTTCTGTCTCTTATTTCTATATCAAACTCTTGCAGAAGCAACACCCATCTGATAAGTCTGGGTTTTGAATCCTGCTTTGTGAGTAGATATTTAAGAGCAGCATGATCAGTGTACACAATCACTTTTGATCCTACTAAATAGGATCTAAACTTGTCAATGGCGTAAACCACTACAAGCAGCTCTTTTTCTGTGGTTGTGTAATTCTTCTGTGCGTCATTAAAAACATGACTGGCATAGTAAATGACGTGCAGAAGCTTGTCATGTCTCTGTCCCAACACTGCACCAATGGCATGGTCACTGGTATCACACATTAATTCAAATAGTAATGTCCAGTCTGGTGCAGAGATGACTGGTGCTGTGACCAGCTTAGCTTTTAGAGTCTCAAACGCCTGTAGACACTCCTTATCAAAGATAAATGGCGTGTCAGCAGCTAGCAGATTACTTAGGGGTTTGGCGATTTTTGAAAAATCCTTTATAAACCTCCTATAGAATCCTGCATGCCCCAGAAAGCTTCTGATTGCCTTAACATTGGCTGGTGGTGGTAATTTTTCAATTACCTCTACCTTAGCTTGATCCACTCCTATTCCCTTGTTCGAGATTTTGTGCCCAAGGACAATTCCTTCAGTCACCATAAAGTGACATTTCTCCCAGTTTAAAACTAGGTTGGTCTCTTGGCATCTCTTTATAATAAGTGCTAGATGGTTAAGACAGGAGCTGAATGAGTCTCCAAATACTGAAAAGTCATCCATGAAGACTTCCAGAAATTTTTCCACCATATCAGAGAAAATTGAGAGCATGCACCTTTGAAAGGTTGCAGGTGCATTGCACAGGCCAAATGGCATCCTTCTGTATGCAAATACTCCAGATGGACATGTGAATGCCATTTTCTCTTGATCTTTTGGATCTACTGCAATTTGATTATAACCTGAATATCCATCCAAGAAGCAGTAGTATTCATGATTTGCTAGTCTTTCTAGCATCTGGTCTATGAATGGTAAAGGAAAATGATCCTTTCTGGTAGCTGTATTGAGCCTTCTATAATCAATACACATACGCCACCCTGTAACTGTTCTTGTAGGAACCAGTTCATTTTTTTCATTATGGACCACTGTCATGCCACTTTTCTTAGGGACGACTTGGATAGGGCTTACCCAGGGGCTATCAGAAATAGGATAAATAATCCCAGCCTCTAGTAACTTAGTGACCTCTTTCTGCACCACCTCCTTCATGGCTGGGTTCAGCCGCCTTTGTGGTTAAACCACTGGCTTGGCGTCACCCTCCAATAAGATCTTGTGCATGCATCTGGCTGGGCTAATGCCCTTAAGATCACTGATGGACCACCCAAGAGCTGTCTTGTGTGTCTTTAGCACTTGAATTAGCGCTTCCTCTTCCTGTGGCTCTAAGGTAGAGCTTATGATTACAGGAAAGGTATCACCTTCTCCCAGAAATGCATATTTCAGGGATGGTGGTAATGATTTGAGCTCGGGTTTAGGAGGTTTCTCCTCTTCCTGAGGGATTTTCAGAGGTTCTATTATTTTCTCTGATTCCTCCAGATCAGGCTGAACATCCTTAAAGATTTCCTCCAGCTCTGATTCGAGACTCTCAGCCATATTGACTTCTTTTACCAGAGAGTCAATAATATCAACGCTCATGCAGTCATTTTGGGTGTCTGGATGCTGCATAGCTTTGACAACATTCAACTTGAACTCCTCCTCATTGACTCTCAGGGTTACTTCCCCTTTTTGGACATCAATAAGGGTTCGGCCAGTTGCTAGGAAAGGTCTTCCTAGAATGAGAGTTGCACTCTTGTGCTCCTCCATTTCCAGCACCACAAAGTCAGTAGGAAAGGCAAATGGCCCAACCTTGACAATCATGTCTTCAATCACACCTGATGGGTATTTAATGGAGCCATCAGCAAGTTAGAGACATATCTGGGTTGGTTTAACTTCTTCAGTCAAACCAAGCTTTTTGATAATGGATGCAGGTATTAGGTTGATACTTGCACCAAGATCACATAGAGCTTGCTTGGTACAAGTACCCTCTAATGTGCATGGTATCATAAAGCTTCCGGGATCTTTAAGCTTCTCAGGTAAGCTTTTCAGAATGACTGCACTGCATTCTTTAGTGAGGTAAACTTTTTCAGTTTCCCTCCAATCCTTTTTATGACTTAAGATCTCTTTCATGATCTTAGAATAAGAGGGTATTTGCTCAAGTGCCTCTGCAAATAGAATCTTTATTTCAAGAGTCTTGAGATAGTCTGCAAAGCGAGCAAATTGCTTATCCTGTTTCACTTGGCGGAGTTTCTGAGGATAAGGCATTTTGGCTTTGTATTCCTCAACCTTAGTTGCTGCAGGTTTATTGCATACAGATGTAGGTTGAGAAGCCTTTTTAGAAGGGTTATTATCAGCACTTGTATGTGTCCGATCTCCCACTGGTGTTTGAATGCCAGGGGTGGAAGCTGGAGTGGCGTTAGACGCCAGATCCTTGCCTATTTCTGGCGTCTGAACGCCAGAACTGTGCTTTCTTTGGGCGTTCAACGCCAAATCATTGCTTGTTTCTGGCGTTGAACACTAGGACTGAGCTTGGTCTGGGCGTTCAACGCCAGCTTTCCACCCATTTTCTGGCATTTGGGCGCCAGAGTCATTCCTCTCTGGGCTCTGATTGTCCTCAGATGGATTTTGGGTGGTCTGCTCATTTCTTGGCTTCCTGTTACCTTGAAGTGAGGTATTTAATGTTTTCCCACCCCTTAATTAAACTGCTTGGCATTCTTTTATTATTTGTTTTGATAACTGCTATTCTGTTTGCTTTAACTGTATTTCCATATTCATATTAGCCATTCTTGTCTTAGTAGTATCTCCTTGAATTCAGCTAACTGTTTTGTTAGAAAATCTAATTGCTAATTGAATTCAGCCGCTTGATCTGCAGGACTGAGTTTAGTAGTTACTGTTTTAGCTTCTTCCTTCTTGGGAAGTTCACTGCTTAAGTATAGGTGTTGATTCCTGGCAACTGTATCAATGAGCTCTTGAGCTTCTTCAATTATTTTTCTCATATGTATAGATCCACCAGTTGAGTGGTCTAGAGAAATCTGAGCTCTCTCTGTAAGACCATAATAGAAGATGTCTAACTGTACCCACTCTGAAAACATTTCAGAGGGGCATTTTCTTAGCATCTCTCTGTATCTCTCCCAAGCATCATAAAGAGATTCATCATCTCCTTGTTTGAAGCCTTGGATGCTCAGCCTTAGATGTGTCATCCGTTTTGGAGGAAAATAGTGATTTAGGAATTTTTCTGACAGCTATTTCCATGTCTTTATGCTGTCCTTAGGTTGGTTATTTAACCACCTCTTAGCTTGATCTTTTACAACAAATGGAAACAGTAATAATCTGTAGACATCCTGATCTACTTCCTTATCATATACTGTATCAGCAATTTGTAAAAATTGTGCCAGAAACTCTGTAGGTTATTCCTGTGGAAGACCAGAATATTGGCAACTTTGCTGCAACATGATAATGAGCTGAGGATTCAACTCAAAACTACTAACTCCAATGGAGGGTATACATATACTACTCCCATATGAAGCAGTAGTGGGGTTAGCATATGACCTCAGAGTCCTTCTGGACTGTTCATTTCCACTTAGTTCCATGATGGAGCAAAGGAGATGATATGGATGTTGATATTGTTTATTTTATTAAGTATAAAAAATTATTTTTGAAATAGTAAAATAAAGTAAAATAAGATAAAATAAAAATGAAATAAAAATAAAAATAAAAATTTGAAAATGTTTTGTGAAGATTTTCGAAAAAATTGAGGAGAGAGAGAAAGTGGTTAGGATATTTTTGAAAAAGATAATAAAATAATTTTTTTTTTTGAAATCCTAGGAGGGTAAGATTTGAAAAATTTTGAAATTGAAATCTAAATTTTTTATAAAAAAAATTTTCGAAAAAGTAGCTTAAAAATAGTTAGAAAAGATATTTTTTTTGAATTTTGAATTTTATGATGAAAGAAAAACACATAAAAGACACAAGACTTAAAATTTTTAGATCTAATGCTCCTTGTTTTCGAAAATTTTGGAGGGAAAATACCAAGGAACGCCAAACATAAAAATTTTAAGATCAAAACATAAAGGAGACTCAAGAACACTTTGAAGATTCACAAGAACACCAAGAACAAAAGAAAGAACACCAAACTTAAAATTTTTAGCAAATCAAAATAATTTTCGAAAATTATATCAAAATTAACAAGAAAACACCAAACTCAAAGTTTGACACAAGATTAAATCAAGAAAAATTATTTTTGAAAAAGATTTTAAAAAGAAGATACCCAATCACCAAGAATATAGACCAATGCTCTAGCCAATTGGGCAGTAAATGTAACACTTGTTTTGAATAGGTATATTCCTTTTGGAAGACTAATGCTTTGGAAAAACACAAGTGAAACAAGAAAAGGCACAGAACAAGAAAAATTAAAGATCAACAAGAACAACTTGAAGATCAAAGAGCACAAATTGAAAATTTAAAGGGAAAATATAAAATATGTAATTGACACCAAACTTAGAACAAAACACTAAACTCATGAAAAATTAAAAATTTGATAAAGAAAAATAATATTTTTGAAAAATTTTTGAAAAGGGAATAAAGGACTCAGAATTTAATGACTCTATAGCAACAAAAATAAATTATTCCTAATCTAAGCAATAAAATAAACCTTTAGTTGTCCACACTCGAACAATCCCCGGCAACGGCGCCAAAAACTTGGTGCACGAAATTTTAATCTCAATATCAAAATCAAGATTTCTTATGATCTCGTACCACTAACCAGCAAGTGCACTGGGTCGTCCAAGTAATACCTTACGTGAGTAAGGATCGATCCCACGGAGATTATTGGTTTGAAGCAAGCTATGTTTATTTTATTATTCTTAGTCAGGATATCAATTAAAATTATCAGTTTGAATTATTAGAAAAATAAAAGAGCGTGAAATAATTACTTGCTGTGTAGTAATGGAGAATATGTTGGGGTTTTGGAGATGCTTTGTCCTCTGAATTCCTGCAATGTAATATTCAACTCAATAGCATAATGCAAGGTTCCTTCCATGGCAAGCTCTATGTAGGGTGTCACCGTTGTCAATGGCTACTTCCCATCCTATCAGTGAAAATGGTCCAAATGCTCTGTCACAACACGGCTAATCATCTATCAGTTCTCAATCAGGTTGGAATAGAATCCAATGATTCTTTTGCGTCTGTCACTAATGCCCATCCTTCAGGAGTTTGAAGCTCGTCACAGTCATTCAATCCCGGAATCCTACTCGGAATACCACAGACAAGGTTAGACTTTCCGGATTCTCATGAATGCCGCCATCAATCCGGCTTATACCACGAAGGTTCTAATTAAGGAATCAATGAGTTTATGTGTTTTTTCTGTGGTTTTAGGTATTTTTTGGCTGAAATTGAGGGACCTGAGCAAAAATCTGATTCAGAGGCTGAGAAAGGACTACAGATGCTGTTGGATTCTGACCTCTCTGCACTCGGAATGGATTTTCTGGAGCTACAGATGTCCAATGGATGCATTCCCAATTGCGTTGGAAAGTAGACATCTTGAGCTTTCCAGCAGTAGATAATTGTCCATAGTTTTTCCGAGATTTGATAGCGCAAACTAGCGTTTAAACGCCAACTTTTTACCCTTTTCTGGCGTTAAACGCCAGAACTGGCATAAAAGTTAGAGTTAAACGCTCAAACTGGCACCAAAGCTGGCGTTTAATGCCAAAAATAGCCTATGCACATGAAAGCTTCAATACTCGGTCCAAACACGCACCAGTTGGGCCCCGAAAGTGGATTTATGCACTATTTATCTTAGTTTACCCATTTTCTGTAAACCTAGGTTACTAGTTTAGTATAAAAACTACTTTTAGAGATGCATTTTGTACCTTATGACATTTTACATTTGAATTTTGTATCTTTTACGGCATGAGTCTCTAAACTCCATGATTGGGGGTGAGGAGCTCTGCTGTGTCTCAATGGATTAATGCAATTACTACTGTTTTTTCATTCAATCATGCTTGTTTCTATTCTAAGATATTCATTCGCATTTCAACATGATGAATGTGATGATTCGTGACACTCATCACCATTCTCAACCTATGAATGTGTGCTTGACAACCACTTCTGTTGTACCTTAAATTGAGTGGGTATCTCTTGGGCCCCTGGTTTATGAGTTTGATTGCCTCTCCTGATAACAGAGCATTCAAATATGTGAGATTAGAGTCTTCGTGGTATAAGCTAGAATCAATTGGCAACATTCTTGAGATCCGAAAAGTCTAAACATTGTCTGTGGTATTTCGAGTAGAATTTGGGAAGGGATGACTGTGATGAGCTTCAAACTCATAAATGTTGGGCGCAGTGATAGTGTGCAAAAGGAGCAACGGATTCTATTCTAACACAAATGAGAACCGATAGATGATTAGCCATGTACATGGACCATTTTCAATGAGAGGACGATGGGTAGCCATTGACAATGTGATCCACCAGCATACAGCTTGCCATGGAAGGAGTCTTGCGTGCGTGAAGAAGAAGATAGTAGGAAAGCAGAGATTCAGAAGACAAAGCATCTCTAAAACCCCAATCTGATCTCCATTACTGCATAACAAGTACTCTGTATTTCATGTTCTTTTACTTTCTGCAATTAAAACTAAGAATCATTATTGATATCCTGACTAAGAGTTACAAGATAACCATAGCTTGCTTCAAGCCGACAATCTTTGTGGGATTGACCCTTACTCACATAAGGTATTACTTGGACGACCCAGTGCACTTGCTGGTTAGTTGTGTGGAATTGCAAAAGTGTGATTGGGATTTCGTGCACCAGGTATATTTGTCCACATTTTAAGGGGGTCAGGTACATGAATGTATTTTCCATTTGTCAGGGACGAAAGTGTCCATGGGAAAAAAAGGTCAGGGACCTATTTATTCTTTATTCTAATTTTTCGTCGTTGTAATCATCTAAATTCCCCACTAACCACATTTAAAATTAAAACAAAAAAATTTATCTAAATCTTCGAAATAAAATTGGGAGTTTCAAGTCGAAGTCATGTCAGAAGAATACAATGTTATCTTCATATTATCTCAAATTGATGAATTTTGATGATTAACAAATCTAATATAATTTTATTAAAAGCTATATGATGTTTTCTCAAGTGTGAAATTTATTCAGAAATTTTTTATGATTAACAAATCTAATATAATTTTATCAAAAGCTATATGATGTTTCCTTAAGTGTGAAATTTACTCAGGAATTTTTCTTAAGTAGTGTAGGCAAATTAGATTTTTTTTAACATAAGAATAACCATATACTAAAATATATAATCTCAAAAGATATATTGAGTAAACAAAATTACCTCAAAAGTATTTAAGCTACCTCAAAAATAACATAGCATGCCTTAAAAATATGTTGTCTCATTCCAGCTAAAAAATTGTTGAATGTAGGGAACTACTTATAACATCTTTATTTTTAGCATGTCATGTTGTAGTCACAAGTGTTAATTATCCGGAGTTACCATCTGATCAACCTATAAAACTCTGTATATGTTTATATAATTTATATATAATATGAGCATGTCATACTGATGTAAAGATTATTGTCGGTTTAGAATTTTTCAATAGAATTTCATTGAAAACATAGTCCAAATCAACAATTAACTCTCAATCAAAGACTATTAAACCTCGAGTAGTCTCTCAAAGGAATTGCAATGAGATGTGCATATCATTAGTTAGGAGAGAAAATGGAGTTGTGATAGCAATTGGCAAGAATTTAAATAACAAGAAAGCAAATAACAATTAACTAATAAAGGAAAAGGAATTCAAATACTAAAGAGAGTCTTGGGAAGGATTGAGAGTCAAGGCTTTCTATCCTAGTTAGTTACCACAAGCATAACAATTATGAAGAGTTAATTCCACTTTGTCAACATTAACATCGATGATAACACAAACAGGCATAATTGATCTCAATATATGAATGCTAGCCAATTCACTAATTAACTTAGTGAACGACTAGTGTTAGTGGAAACCAAATCAACTAACAAACCTAAATTACTAATCAATATTGGACATCAATGATTGAAGATCACCTAAGTCCTCAATCCCAAGTGAAGAATGTGAAAAACTACACTAAAACTAAAAGAGGCATTTTATCAAGCACTTGGTATGCATAAAAGGAAAAAAATGGTAAATTATATGAATAATAAAATCTATAACTACCAATTGCAAGAAAACAATAATAACAACTCAATTAAGCAAAAATAAATATAAAAATATCAAATTGCATTAAATGGAATCAAAATTAACAAGAGTTCATGAACATAAAAGCAATAAAATAGATGAAATTAACAAGTAAATTAAGAGAATTAAGATGCTAAAACAAGAAATTATGGTTGAAACTAAATCAAAGCAAGTTTAAAACCTAAATCTATAAAGAGAAATAAACCTAAAACCTTAAATTCTAGAGAGAAAAGAGAGCTTCTCTCTCTAGAAATCTAACTTAAAACATAACAAAAACCTATCTTAATTGCTCTCCTCTCCATCTTTCTTGAGTTTGGCTTGAAATACTTCAGAAATGAGTTGGATTGGGTCCAAGAAAGTCCTGAAATTGCAACTCATGTGTTCACTTAAGTGAACTCATGTGCTGGCAGTTGTGCGTACGCATGAATTTGCGAATTTCCAAAATGTGCATACGTATGAGGCATGCGGAGGCACAACTTGACATTCATGCATACTGTTAGAATATAATTAGGATCAATTAGGATTAATTAGTATTATTTAGCAGATCTGAATATTTATTATAGTATATTATGTCTTTATTATTTTGATTCTCTTAACACCGATAAATATCCTTCTATATTGTATCATTCCAGACAACTTGAATACACTCAATAATACACAAATCCTTTCTCCAATTTAGTCTCTTGTTTCTAACATCGTATCAGAGCCATGGTATCCTCCTTGAAGAGGATATGTTGTTTTTCTTTTGGGGAAATCATTGTATTTTTCACACTTTTCCTCTATTCTATTTTCCTTACCTTTTGTCATTTCTTTGATACTTTTTCACCTCACTGACTACCCTGTTCTCTCTGTCTTGTGTTTTTTTCTGAGTCGAAGATCAAACACCATTGTTGATTAACTATTCTCATGAGGAAATCATATAGTTTTTGCTCTCTTTCAGCAGTTTCATCTGCATTCTCTCGTGGCAGTTTCGTTTGCATTCTTTCGTGGCAGTTCCGTCTGTGTTCTCTCGTGGTAGTTCCATCTTTATTCTCTGTGGCAGTTCCGTTTGTGTTTTGTTTGTGTTTTCTTGAGGCAGTTCTGTCTGCATTTCTTTGTGGCAGCTCCGTCTGCGCTTCCTTCATACAAGCAGTAGTTTCGTCTTCGCTTCCTTCCGACAAGCGGCAGTTCCATCTGTGCTTCCTTCTGGCAGTTTCGTCTGCACGCGTTCTATTCATTGATTTCAATAAGTTTCAAACTCAAGTTGTCACTTGAGTTTGAAGGGTGATGTTAGAATATAATTAGGATCAATTAGCATTATTTAGCATATCTAAATATTTATTATAGTATATTACAATTTTATTATTTCGATTCTTTTAACACCTATAAATATCCTTCTATATTGTATCATTCCAGACAACTTGAATACATTCAATAATACACAAATCCTTTCTCTAGTTTAGTCTCTTATTTCTAACACGTACGTATGAGGTGTGCGTACGTATGACCTTGAGATACTCCAAATTTCATTTTTTGATGAATGTTTCACTTTGTATGTTTTTTTCCAGATTAATCTTAGCATACAAGCAATTAGCATTTACAAGTGTTACAAGTGCTGAAGCTTACTAATACCCTAAATGCGCTCCAATTGTTACGTATAAGTCATGCACTATATAACAGAATTTAGTTTCAATCAAAATCAATTAACGCGCGAATATCTCTCTTCCAATCTTCAAAAGATTTCGTTACCTTCTTCGAATCTCTTGCCAAGATTCTTCGTTCTCCTTCTCGCGCTCTCCCGTGGTCTTTTGGATCCTTCTTTCATCTGCGTTTATCACTTCTTTGTTCTTCGTCGTTCACCTGAGTTTTGCGAATTGTAATACTAGCTTTGTTTTATTTCAATTTTCTGGTTTCTGAAATCAAATTTTGAAGTCCTTTTGAAGATAATGAATGATTCAACCTCAGATTATCAGATCAATCACGGCGAAGTGGATTCAATTTCAGATTATCAGCTCAATCACGGCGAAGTGGATTTTGAATTTGAATCGAACGAAGTTCCTGAGGTTTGATTTAGTTTCAGCTAATTATGATTGTTTAGTTAAATAATTCGTGAACATAGACTGTGAAATTAATGCGTGAACATAAGCTGTGGATTGAATCTAATGTATTAGTTTTGATTAATTATCTGCAATTTATAGCAGATGCTCGGGTGTAGATCAAAACTTTTTGGGTGTATTTTTAGTGAGGTTTGGGTGTATTTTAGGGAAGTTTGGGTCTATTCATAGTTTAAGGTTTTACTTGTTATTTTTAATTGACTTGATTGTTATTTTTTTTATGAGGTGCAGAAATTCTATAGTATTTTCTTGTTGTTAACATGTTGTTTTTTGCAGCCCCTTTCTGTTGTTGATGAGAAGCTTGTTCCCAAGGTTGGAATGACTTTTAAAAACCTTGAAGATGCTGCAAAATTTTACAATGATTATGTCAAGGCTGCAGATTTTTCTACAAGGGTTTGGAGAACAAATAAAAAGGGAAACGAAATTAAGAATCAATTGATCACATGTAGTAGAGAGGGAAAATGGAAATCTAAAATATCTCCGACCGAGAAGACAAATCCCACAGCTGGTGTTAATTGTCCTGCAAGAATTTATATACACACATTGAAGGATGTTGGTGCTTGGATAATTTCGAAGGTCGTGCTGCACCATTCACACCCTTGCTGTCCAACTCAAGCAGATATGCTCAAACAGCACAGGGAACTAAGCATGTCTGATAAACCCCAATTTGACAGTTTATCTTGTATTGAATTTAGAGTATTTTGATAACCTTTTATCGCATTTAGCCTATGAATTAGCATGGTTTTGTTATCTCTCCCATATTTATGCTTAAGTGTAGAAACATGCTTTTTAAGCCTTATTTTGATAAATTCTAATTTCTCCTTGATTCCATAAGATGCCTTGATGTGTTTGCTAGTAATTCCAGGATTGAAATAGGCTAGGCATGGACCAAAGGAGCAAGGAAGGAAGCATGCAATTGGAGAGAAGCACAAAAGACAAGAGAATTAATATCGGCTAAGCACGCGCACGCGCACAAGGCGCTCGCGCGCACATTGCAGAATCGGCTAGGGACGCGCACGCGTACCGTGCGCGCACACGCCGATGGTGGCACATGACTTCATTAATGCAACACGTGCCTGGCGATTTGAGAGGGTTCTAAACCCATTTTTGGTGCCAATTGCTAAGAGAAAGGAATAAAAGGATGAAGGTTTAGGGGGAAGACATTATTATTACAAGATGTTAATCACCAATAGTCATAGTTTTAGTTTAGAGTTAGTTTTAGAGAGAGAAGCTCTCACTTCTCTCTAAAATTAGTATTAGGATTAGGATTAGTTCTTAGATCTAGGTTTTAATCTTTGCTTTCTTCTACTTCTACCTCTCAACTTTTTGTTGTTACATTCACCATTCTTCCATTCTTTTGTTGCAATTTCCTTTATGTTGTTCTTATGCTTTGTTGTAGATCTACTATTGTTCCTTCCATTTTCCTTCAATTAAATAAGAGGTAATTCATAATAATTGTTCTTCTTTGCTTTTCTATTGTTGATCTCTTGCCTTTGTAGTTAGATCTCTCTTTAATTCTTGCAATTTATGTTGTTTACTTTTATTGCCTTTTATGTGTTTGTTGAAATGCCTCTTCTAGATATAGTATAGATTTTGTTCCTCTTGGCCTAAGTAGAGTAATTAGTGACACTTGAGTTATCTAATTCCTTTGTTGATTGGTAATTGGAGAGATTGCTAATTGGTTTGGAGTGCACTAAAGCTAGTCTTTCCTTGGGAGTTGGCTAGGACTTGTGGCTCAAGTCAATTCATCCACTTGACTTTCCTTTATTTAGTAAGGGTTAACTAAGTGGTAGCAATGAACAATTCTCATCACAATTGAGAAGGATAACTAGGATAGGACTTCTAATTTTCATACTTTGCCAAGAGCCTTTTATAGTTGTTAGTTTATTTTCATTGCCATTTACTTTCATGCCTCTTATCAAAACCCCAAAACAACTCAAACCAATAACAAGACACTTTATTGTAATTCCTAGGGAGAACGACCCGAGGTTCAATACTTCGGTTTATAAATTTAGGGGTTTGTTTTAGTGACAAACAACTTTTTGTATGAAAGGATCATTGCTTGGTTTAGAAACTATACTTCGACGAGATTTTATTTGAGAAATTCTAAACCGTCAAAAATCTAATCATCAATGTCCATTCGTCGTACAATAGAGAATAACGAAGAGGCCGGTATCAGACCAAGCAAAACATTCCAAACATTCATTGCCGTAGCCAGGGGTCACCGCGAGTTAAATTTTATTGAAAAAGATGTGAGGAATTACATCACGAGAGAAGTGCGGAATGTTTCAGAACAAGAAGATGCAAAGGAATTCGGGAAATATTTATTGAGAATGAAAGAGAAGAATCAGAATTTCTTTTTTGAACTCAAACTCGAGGACGATCAATCGATTAAGCTTGCTTTTTGGGCCGATGCAAGGAGCAGAGCTATCTTTGAGTATTTCGGAGATGTTATTTCATTTGACACCACCTACAATACAAACAGGTAATATGCTGTTATTGTTTATGATGCTACATTAATTTTGTTCTATGAATATGGCTGTACGTAATGATTTTCATTCTGTAATGTCGAAATTTGTTTCAGGTATAATCTGGTTTATCGTTCTTTTGTCGGGGTGAATCACCATGGTCAGTCAATACTTCTCGGATGCATTTTGATGAAAAACGAAGAAATTGAGTCGTTTAAATGGTTATTTCAATGTTGGCTTCGTTGCATGGGGGGAAATGCTCCAAAAGGGCTTTCTCACCGATCAATGCGCGTCAATGAAAAGGGCTATAGAGGCTTGTATGCCAACAACAATTCACTGTTGGTGTATTTGGCACATCACGAAGAAGATTCCAAGTAAATTAAACGGGTACAAGGGACATGCTGAAATTGAACAAGAATTGAGCCAAGTTGTTTGAAACTCTCATAGTAAAGACTCAATTGATAGGAATTGAAATGATTTTCTGCTGAATTTTGGTCTTGTAGACAACAAGTGGCTGTCAGGTAATGTTGTTTAAAATCTGCAGTAGAGGTGTAAATTACATGTTTTGTCGGGTGTATTTTTGGTCTGTTGTTGTATGTATTATGCTGATCTTTATGAAGACCGTCATATATGGGTTCCAATCTATCTGGATCACCACTTTTGGGTAGGGATGAAAAGCACGCAAAGGAGCGAGAGCATGCATTCATTTTTTAACAAGTTTATTTGCCGAAACAGCTCGCTTATTCAATTTGTCAAACAATACGATAATTGCCTCGGAAGCAGGGTGACGAATGGATTTTTGCATGGTCTAGAATTTCACAATTAAGTTCTCGTTGAAAGTATAGCTTCTAAACCAACAAGAATCCTTTTGTACAAAAACGTGGTTGTCACAAGTAACAAACCCCTAATAAAATTGATAACCGAAGTATTTAAACCTCGGGTTGTCTCTCAATGAATTGCAGGAAAGTGTTCTTATTATTGGTTATGTAAAGATATATTTTGGGATTTTTAAGATAAGAAGCAAGAATAGTAAATGGCAAAAGGAATAAACTAATAACTAGAAAAGCTCTTGGCAAGGTATGAGAACTGGATGTCCTATCCTAGTTATCCTTATCAATTGTGATGAGAATTGTTCATTGCTCCCACTTGGTCAACCTCTAACTATGAAGGTATGTCAAGTGGATAAATCAATTTGATTTCCCAAGTCCTAGTCAATTCCTAAGGGAAGACTAGAGTTAGTAGAATCCAAATCAATCAGCAACTTCCAATTATCAATCAACAAGGAGTTTGATAACTCAAGTGTCACCAATTTCTCAACCAAAGCCAAAAGGATAAAAATTTACTCTAGAATCCAACCAAGTATTTTATCAAACACTTGGAAGGCACAACACAAAAGCATAGAAAAGCAACAAGAGAGAATAAAATTCAAACAATCAATTGCATTAATAGGGAAATTGAATCTAACATCAAAAGTTCACAAACTAAAGTAATAACAATGAGTAATCAATAAGAGTAGAAGAGAAATCCTAAATTGAAAATATCTAAACCTAAGAATCCTAAAACCTAGAGAGAGGAGAGAGCTTCTCTCCCTAGAAAACTACATCTAAAACCTAAAATTATGTGAATGAGAAGTTGTGAATGATTTCCCCACTATGCAGCCTCGAATCTGTGTTTTCTGGTCCGAAATATGGGTCAAAAATAGCCCAGAAATCGCCCCTAGTGATTTCTACATTTGCAGTACGTCGCGCATGTCACGCGTACGCGCCAGGTGCGTGTGCGCGCCGGTGGACTTTTCGTCAATTTACACGTGCGCGCCAAGTGCACGTGCGCGTCACCTAGCTGCATGACCACTATGGCAAATTGTATATTGTTCCGAAGCCCCAGATGTTAGCTTTCCAACGCAACTAAAACAGCCTTATTTGGACCTCCGTAGCTCAAGTTATAATTGATTGAGTACGAAGAGGTCAGGGTTGACAGCTTTGCAGTTCCTTCAGCTTCTTGTATTCCTTCTAATTTTGCATGCTTCCTTTCCATCCTCTAAGCGATTCCTGCCCTGTAATCTCTAAAAATACTTGACACACATATCAAGGCATCAAATGGTAATAAGAAAGGATTAAAATTAGCTAAATTAAGACCAAAGAAACATGTTTTTAATCATAGCACAAAATCAGGGAGGAAAATGTAAAACATGCGAATTCAATGAATAAGTGTGAGATTAGTGGATAAAATCTACTAAATTAAGCACAAGATGTACCACAAAATAGTGGTGCATTAAATCTCCCCGCACTTAAATATTAGCATGTCCTCATGCTAAGCTCTAGAGAAGCTGTAAGAGTTAAGGCAAAATGGTAGGATGTATGCAATGCAACTTATTTGTATGAATGCAACTAGATGCAAAATGCTTTTACCTACTTGGTGAAAAGTAAATAAACCTTTCAAGAACAAATATGAACTGGATTTCACTAATTCAAATCATAAAAATGAAGTACAAGTCAACTTGCAAGAAGAAAGCTCGTGAAGGCCGAGAACAAAGAATCAAGCGTCGAACCCTCACCGGAAGTGTATACACTCTAATCGCTCAGGTGTTTAAGGTTCGATTCTCTCAATTCTCTACTAAGCTTGCTTTCTAAAACTTGCTCTTCTTCTACCAATCAACAGAAATTTAATGCATAAATACACTAATCAAGAGGTCTTTTAAGGGTTGTAATGGGGTCAAAGCCAAGGTAGGATTGTATTTGGTCAAGTGGACTAAAATCTGAATCCTTAATTAACCTAACTTCTCACCTAATTTAGGACAATCCATGTAATTAAAATGCAAAATCTAACTACCCATTAATTATTTTTTTCACATATTCATGCATCTGAATTTGAGTACAACTCATATGCATTGCTACCAACATTTACTTTGGGGCATTTTGTCCCCTTTTAGCATTTGCTCTTTTGCTTTTCTTTTTCTCTTTTTTTTTGAATAATTTTTTTCTTTTGTTTTCTTCTCAATGCATATGATTAAGGTATTGAATGCAAGAATAAGTGCTCCACTATTTTATTCATTTCCACTAAAAATATATGATACCCAATTTCCAAACCAAATGTTTCCAAACCCAATTTCTCCACACTTAAATCATGAACACTCTCACCAGTCTAAGCTAATCAAGGATTCAAATTAGAGACGTTATTGTTTTCTGCTTAGAGTTAGTGATGAGCTAAAGTAAAGAACAAATGGGGTAAAATAGGCTCAAATTGGTTTGCAAAGGATAAGGAAAGGGTAAGGCCATATGGGTATATAAGCTCAGTGAAACAAAGGCCGCAATCATATAAGTGTATGCATACATTAAATCATGGAAATATAGAGTCAAGCAAGATATAGATCACAATTTTAGAGAGAACAACACACACTAAAACAAAATATTGGTTGATAAAATGCAACCAATCAAATAGGCTCAAAATCTCACTGATTTTGTGTATTCGAGCTCTAAACCATGTTCCAAAATAAAATTTCTTCAAAGAAGTTTAACAAAAGTTTTAATTCAAATTAGTGAAATATTCTAAAAAGTTTCTTGAAAAAGAATTCATCATTTCAACCAAGTAATGGTAATATATGCACAAAATCAAACAAACATGCAATCAAACATGCAAATGCAATAATGAACTAACAAAGAAAAACAAAAATTGGTGTTGAGAAGAAAGTGACTAACCCACGGAGATCGGTATCGACCTCGCCACACTTAAAGATTGCATTGTCCTCGGTGCATGTTGAAATGTGCAAGTGGACGGGTTGTGAGCTACAACTACTTCGCTTACTCCAAAGAATGCGCATATGGACTTGTTTGTCTCCCCATTAAGAAGCTTTTTCCTTTTCTCTCTTGGTGGCCATCCTAAAAAATGGAGAAAGAAAAAGGACATGTAATTCAAATAGCTAGAACCAGAAGGAGGAAAGTCCAAGTGATAATCAATGCCAAGGTAAAAGATAATGTCTTAAATACATGGTCGCGACTACATGTAAATAGGACATCAATTGAAGTCAACGAAGGCATTTAAGAGCAACTAGATGCAAGAGGTTTAAAAGCATGCAAGCGAAGGCATGAGAAGCATAACTCAAGCATCAAGTAATAAATGTGCCAAATAAAAGAGCATTTGTAATTATGACTGATGAGCGGATAATTTATACGCTTTTGGCATTATTTTTAGATAGTTTATAGTAGGATCTAGCTACTTTTTAGTATATTTTTATTAGTTTTTAAGAAAAATTTACATTTCTAGACTTTACTATGAGTTTGTGTGTTTTTCTGTAATTTCAGGTATTTTCTGGCTGAAATTGAGGGACCTGAGCAAAAATCTGATTCAGGCTAAAAAAGGACTGCTGATGCTGCTGGATTCTGACCTCCCTACACTCGAAATGGATTTTTTGGAGCTATAGAAAACCAAATGGCGCGCTCTCAGTTGCGTTGGAAAGTAGACAACCAGAACTTTCCAGCAATATATAATAGTTCATACTTTGCTCGAGTTTTGATGACGCAAATTGGCATTCAAACGCTAATTCCCTGCCCTATTCTGGCGTTAAACGCCAAAAACAGGTTACAAGCTAGAGTTAAATGCCCGAAATAGGCTACAAACTAGCATTTAACTCCAAGAGAAGTCTCTACATGTGAAAGCTTCAATGCTCAGTCCAAGCACACACCAAGTGGGCTCGGAAGTGGATTTCTGCATCATTTTCTTATTTTTGTAATCCTAGTAACTAGTTTAGTATAAATAGAACTTTTTACTATTGTACATCTATCGGGGGACGTTTAGTCCTTAGATCTATGTCTTGGTTATTCTGGTTCCTCCTCTGGGGCCGAAGCTAATGAACACCATTATCACTTATGTATTTTCAATGGTAGAGTTTCTACACACCAAATATTAAGGTGTGAAGCTCTGCTGTTCTTCGAGTATTAATGCAAAGTACTATTGTTCTTCTATTCAATTCATGCGTATTCTTATTCTAAGATATTCATTCGCACACAAGAACATGATGAATGTGATGATTATGTGACACTCATCACCATTCTCACTTATGAACGCGTGATTAACAACCACTTCCGTTCTACATGAAAACAAGCTTGAATGTATATCTCTTGGGTTTCTAATCAACGATTCACATCGACTCCCCTCTGACCATGGGGCATCTGAATCCGAGATTAGAGTCTTCGTGGTATAGGCTAGAATCCATTGGCAGCATTCCTGAGATCCGAAAAGTCTAAACCTTGTCTGTGGTATTCCGAGTAGGATCTGGAATGTGATGACTGTGACGAGCTTCAAACTCGCGACTGTAGAGCGTAGTGACAGACGCAAAAGGATAGTAAATCCTATTCCTACACGATTAAGAACCAATAGCTGATTAGCCATACAATATCTGTGCATGGTAATTTTCATCCGAGATGAGAAATCCGACAGTTGATTAGCCGTACAGAAACCGTAGAGGACCATTTTCACTGAGAGGACGGGAAGTAGACATTGACAACGGTGACACCCAACATACAGCTTGCCATAGAAAGGAGTATGAAGGATTGGATGAAGGCAATAGGAAAGCAGAGATTCAGAAGGAACAACGCATCTCCATACGCTTATCTGAAATTCCCACCAATGAATCACATGAGTATCTCTATCTTTATTTTATGCTTATTTATCTTTTAAATTATTAAAACTCCATAACCATTTGAATCCGCCTGACTGAGATTTACAAGATGACCATAGCTTGCTTCAAGCCGACAATCTCCGTGGGATCGACCCTTACTCACGTAAGGTTTATTACTTGGACGACCCAGTGCACTTGCTGGTTAGTTGTGCGAAGTTGTGAAAAAGAGTTGAGATTACAATTGTGCGTACTAAGTTGTTGGCGCCATTGAGATCACAATTTCGTGCACCAAGTTTTTGGCGCCGTTGCCGGGGATTGTTCGAGTTTAGACAACTGACGGTTCATCTTGTTGCTTAGATTAGGTAATTTTCTTCTTGTTTCAACCTTTATTTTATTTTCAAAAGGTTTTCAAAAATCTTTCAAAATTTTTTTCTTTGTTTTCGTTTTTCCAAAAAAGCTATTTTTGAAAAATCAAAAAAAAAAAATAAAATCATAAAAACCAAAAATAATTTGTGCTTCTTGTTTGAGTCTAGTGTCAATTTTTAAGTTTGGTGTCAATTGAATGTTTTTAAAATTTGTGCATTTTTCAAAAAATTCATTCATTGCATTCTTCATGATCTTCAAGTTGTTCTTGATAAGTCTTCTTGTTTGATCTTCATATTTTCTTGTTTTGTGTCTGTTGTTGTTTTTCATATGCATTTTTGAATTCATAGTGTCTAAACATGAAAAGTCTCTAAGTTTGGTGTCTTGCATGTTTTTCTTTTCTTTAAAATTTTTCAAAAATAAGTTCTTGATGTTCATCGTGATCTTCAAAGTGTTCTTGGTGTTCATCTTGACATTCATAGTGTTCTTGCATGTTTTTTTTGTTTTGATCTTAAATTTTCATGTTTTGAGTCATTTTTTTTCTCGCTCCTCGTTAAAAATTCAAAAATCAAAAAAATATATTTTCCTTATTTCTCTCATAAATTTCGAAATTTTGGGTTGACTTAGTCAAAATTTTTTTTAAAATAAGTTGTTTCTTGTTAGTCAAGTCAAGATTTCAATTTTAAAAATCTTATCTTTTCAAAACTTTTACAAAAATCAAATCTTTTTCATTTTTCTTTTATATTTTCGAAAATTTTTTAAAATTGATTTTCAAAATCTTTTTCTTATTTTCATAATTTTTGAAATTAACACTAAGAATTAATGTTTTGATTCAAAAATTTCAAGTTTGTTACTTTCTTGTTAAGAAAGATTCAAACTTTAAATTTTAGAATCATATCTTTTGATTTCTTGTTAGTCAAGTCGTTAACTTTAATTTTCAAAATCAAATCTTTCTAAATTTCTTTTTCAAATCTTTTTCAAAATAAATTTCAATCATATATTTTCAATCATATCTTTTCAAACATATCTTTTTCAAATGAGTAAACTACCATTTCTATCCACGAAAGTTGAAAACGCTGACATATCTACCCATAGAAGACGAAAATTACCATTTGTATCCATAAAAGATAGTTTTTGCAAGCAAAATTATCCAAACCCTAAAAAATTAAATAAAATTCCTAAACTATCCTTCTCTCCACCACTATCATCTCCTCACTCCTTCCTCTCTCTTTCAATGTTCTCAGCCACCCAATTCCAACATCAACCGCATACCAACGTATCACCCTTATCATCACTGTTCACCCCCTTCTCTGCCAGCAATGTCGCAGACCTCCACCGAGACCAGGAGCACCGCGCCAGCTTCTCCTCGCCACCATCACCATCGACCTCGAACCAGAGCGCCATAGCCAACCCTCTTCACCTCTTTTCGCGTCGTAGAACCACCACCGTCACTGCCTGATCCCTGCCATTGTTATATCTACCTTTTTGCTTTGTTCTTCATTATAGGTTCATAAACCAACCCATTTTTTTAGGCTCTGATGGTGCAACCAGCTCTCCCCACAGGTGGAGCATTAGTCCCTCACCCACAGGTGGATCATCACGCTCGGTTCGGCAACAAGTGGGTGAGCCACCATAGCCCAACTCCTCTCTGGCAAACCTCCATTTCTCTGCCACAAACCACCTCTGCCACAAACCACCTCATTGCCACTCCTTCATCACCATAACCTTCACCTTTGGAGGAATCAAAATCAACCCAGAGTGGGATTTGAAATGGATGACGATAGGTGAGAGTCAAAATTGGATCTTGGTTTCAGCTAAATCTGAAGCTGTTTGAGGGAATAAAACATTGAAAAAGGTGTCATGGAGAAAGCTAATAGAAATAGGACAAAAAAGAACACAGACCCAAGGTGTGAAGAGAGTAAGGAGAGAAGATGAAAAACAACATTAAAAACAGCACACCCTAGAGGAGAAACTTATTGGCGTTTAAACGCTAGTAAGGGTAGCAGAATGGGTGTTTAACGCCCAGTCTGGCACCATTCTGGGCGTTAAATGCTAGAAAGAAGCATCAGATTGGCGTTAAATGCCAGAAAGAAGCAACAAACTGGCGTTAAACGCCAGAAAAATAGGTTGCAGCTTGGCGTTTAATGCCAGGAAAGAAATAAAAGCTGGCGTTTAACGCCAGAAACAAGCAGCAGTCTGGCGTTAAACGCCAGGATTGCACACTAAGGGTGTTTACACGCCTAAATGGAGCAGGGATGAGAAATCCTTGACTCCTCAGGATCTATGGACCCTACAGGATCCCCACCTACCCCACCTCTCTCTCTCCCCTTCACACATCTCTATAACACTCTACCCAAAATACCACTCACCTATCAAATCCTATTCTCTTCCTTATATTCTCTTCACCAATCACCTCCATCCCTCTTCCCCAAAAACCCAACCTACCTCTTCCACCATTCTCCTCTATTTTCTTCTTTTTCCCCTTCTTTCTTTCTTCTTTTGCTCGAGGACGAGTAAACCTTTTAAGTTTGGTGTGGTAAAAGCATTTCTTTTTATTTTTCCATAACCATTTATGGCACCTAAGGCCGGAGAAACCTCTAGAAAGAGGAAAGGAAAAGGAAAAGCTTCCACCTCCGAGTCATGGGAGATGGAAAGATTCATCTCAAAAGTCTATCAAGACCACTTCTATGAAGTTGTGGTCAAGAAAAAGGTGATCCCTATGCAATTCAGCTGGAATTGTCATAAAGGATGACATCCTCATTGAAGATGACAAGCCCATCACCAAAAAAAAAATGGAGCAAACAAAGGCAAGGAAGAGACATTGAGGAGCTCAAGCACTCCATAGGATCTTCAAAGAAGAAGAACTAGCTGCCATCATTAAGGTGGACTGGTGCGCGAAATTGTGAACAATACTTTTCACAACTCTCATAATCCCCGGACATGAACCCCAAAAACTTGGTGTTCAATACCATGGCATTACACAACCTCGCACAACTAACCAGCAAGTGCACTGGGTCGTCCAAGTAATAAACCTTACGCGAGTAAGGGTCGATCCCACGGAGATTGTTAGTATGAAGCAAGCTATGCTCATCTTGTAAATCTTAGTCAGGCAAACTCAAATGGATATGGTGATGAACGCATAAAAACACAAAGATAAAGATAGAGGTACTTATGTAATTCATTGGTAGGAACTTCAGACAAGCGTATGAAGATGCCTTCCCTTCCGTCTCTCTGCTTTCCTACTGTCTTCATCCAATCCTTCTTACTCCTTTCCATGGCAAGCTTATGTAGGGTTTCACCGTTGTCAGTGGCTACCTCCCATCCTCTCAGTGAAAATGTTCCTATGCTCTGTCACAGCATGGCTAATCATCTGTCGGTTCTCGGTCAGGCCGGAATAGAATCCAGCGATTCTTTTGCGTCTGTCACTAACGCCCCGCCTGCTAGGAGTTTGAAGCACATCACAGTCATTCAATCATTGAATCCTACTCAGAATACCACAGACAAGGTTAGACCTTCCGGATTCTCTTGAATGCCGCCATCAGTTCTAGCCTATACCACGAAGACTCTGATCTCACAGAATGGATGGCTCGGTTGTCAGGCGAGCACTCGGTTGTCAGGCGATCAACCATGCATCGTGCAATCAGGAATCCAAGAGATATTCACCCAATCGAAGGTAGAACAGAGGTGGTTGTCAGTCACACGTTCATAGGTGAGAATGATGATGAGTGTCACGGATCATCACATTCATCAAGTTGAAGAACAAGTGATATCTTAGAACAAGAACAAGCAGAATTGAATGGAAGAACAATAGTAATTGCATTAATACTCGAGGTACAGCAGAGCTCCACACCTTAATCTATGGTGTGTAGAAGCTCCACCGTTGAAAATACATAAGAACAAGGTCTAGGCATGGCCGAATGGCCAGCCTCCCAATGATCTAAGAACTAGATGTCCAAAGATGATCTAGAGATCTAAAGTGATCAAAAGATTAAAATACAATAGTAAAAGGTCCTACTTATAGAAAACTAGTAGCCTAAGGTTTACAGAAATGAGTAAATAACATAAAAATCCACTTCCGGGCCAACTTGGTGTGTGCTTGGGCTGAGCAATGAAGCATTTTCGTGCAGAGACTTCTCTTGGAGTTAAACGCCAGCTTTTATGCCAGTTTGGGCGTTTAACTCCCATTTCGGTGCCAGTTCCAGCGTTTAACGCTGGGATTTCTGAGGGTGACTTTGAACGCCGGTTTGGGCCATCAAATCTTGAGCAAAGTATAGTCTATCATATATTGCTGGAAAGCCCAGGATGTCTACTTTCCAACGCCGTTGAGTGCGCGCCAATTGGGCTTCTGTAGCTCCAGAAAATCCACTTCGAGTGCAGGGAGGTCAGAATCCAACAGCATCTGCATTCCTTTTTAGTCTCTGAATCAGATTTTTGCTCAGGTCCCTCAATTTCAGCCAGAAAATACCTGAAATCACAAAAAAACACACAAACTCATAGTAAAGTCCAGAAAAGTGAATTTTAACTAAAAACTAATAAAAATATACTAAAAACTAACTAGATCATACTAAAAACATACTAAAAACAATGCCAAAAAGCGTACAAATTATCCGCTCATCACAACACCAAACTTAAATTGTTGCTTGTCCTCAAGCAACTGAAAATCAAATAAGATAAAAAGAAGAGAATATGCAATGAATCCCAAAAACATCTGTGAAGATCAGTATTAATCAGATGAGCAGGGCTTTTAGCTTTTTGCCTCTGAACAGTTTTGGCATCTCACTCTATCCTTTGAAATTCAGAATGATTGGCTTCTTTAGGAACTTAGAATCCAGATAGTGTTATTGATTCTCCTAGTAGAGTATGATGATTCTTGAATATAGCTACTTATTGAGTCTTGGCTGTGGCCCAAAGCACTCTGTCTTCCAGTATTACCACCGGATACATACATGCCACAGACACATAATTGGGTGAACCTTTTCAGATTGTGACTCAGCTTTGCTAAAGTCCCCAATTAGAGGTGTCCAGGGTTCTTAAGCACACTCTTTTTGCCTTGGATCACAACTTTATTTCTTTCTTTTCTCTCTTTTTTTTTCTTTTTCTTTTCTTTTTCTCTTTTTTTCGATTTTTTTTTTTGCTTTTTCTTGCTTCAAGAATCATTGTAATGATTTTTCAGATCCTCAGTAACATGTCTCCTTTTTCATCATTCTTTCAAGAGCCAACATTCATGAACCACAAATTCAAGATACATATGCACTGTTTAAGCATACATTCAGAAAACAAAAATATTGCCACCACATCAAAATAATTAAACTGTTATAAAATTCAAAATTCATGCAATTCTTTTCTTTTTCAATTTAAGCACGTTTTTATTTAAGAGAGGTGATGGATTCATAGGTCATTCATAACTTTAAGGCATAGACACTAAGACACTAATGATCACAAGACACAAACATAGATAAACATAAGCATAATTTTCGAAAAACAGAAGAATAAAGAACAAGGAAATCAAAGAACGGGTCCACCTTAGTGATGACGGCTCTTTCTTCCTCTTGAAGATCCTATGGAGTGCTTGAGCTCCTCAATGTCTCTTCCTTGTCTTTGTTGCTCCTCTCTCATGATTCTTTGATCTTCTCTAATTTCATGGAGGATGATGGAGTGTTCTTGATGCTCCTCCCTTAGTTGTCCCATGTTGGAACTCAATTCTCCTAGGGAGGTGTTAATTTGCTCCCAATAGTTTTGTGGAGGAAAGTGCATCCCTTGAGGCATCTCAGGGATTTCATGATGAGTGGGATCTCTTGTGTGCTCCATCCTTTTCTTAGTGATGGGCTTGAGGTCATGCCTTCTCAGTTGAACCGGCCTCCCTCTTGAGTTTCTCTTCCATTGAGCGCCTTCTTCACAAATAACTGTGAGGACTTGGTCCAACCTTTGATCAAAGTTGACCCTTTTTGAGTTTGAAAGGGATCTCGGGGATCACCTTCTTCAAGGCCACAACTTCATAGAAGTGGTCTTGATGCACCCTTGAGATGAATCTCTCCATCTCCCATGACTCGGAGGTGGAAGCTTTTGCCTTCCCTTTCCTCTTTCTAGAGGTTTCTGCGGCCTTGGATGCCATAAATGGTTATGGAAAAACAAAAAGCAATGCTTTTACCACACCAAACTTAAAAGGTTTGCTCGTCCTCGAGCAAAAGAAGAAAGAAGAGAGTAGAAGAAGAAGAAATGAGGAAGAAGGGAATGGCTTTGTGTTCGGCCAAAAAGGGGAAGAAGTGGTGTTTAGGTTGTGTGAAAATGAAGGAGTGAAGGAGGGTATATATAGGAGTGGGGGAAGGGTAGGGTTCGGTCACTTGAGGGTGGGTTTGGGTGGGAAAGTGGTTTGAATTTGAATGGTGAGGTAGGTGGGGTTTTATGGAGGATGGATGTGAGTGGTGAAGAGAAAGATGGGATTTGATAGGTGAAGGGTTTTTGGGGAAGAGGTGTTGAGGTGATTGGTGAATGGGTGAAGAAGAGAGAGAGGGTGGTAGGGTAGGTGGGGATCCTGTGGGGTCCACAGATCCTGAGGTGTCAAGGAAAAGTCATCCCTGCACCAAATGGCAAGCAAAATCTCGTTTTGTGCCAATTCTGGCGTTAAACGCCGGGCTGGTGCCCATTTCTGGCGTTTAACGCCAGCTTCTTCCCCTTTTCTGGCGTTTAACGCCAGTCTGGTGCCCCTTTCTGGCGTTAAACGCCCAGAATGGTGCCAGACTGGGCGTTAAACGCCCAACAGCTAACCTCACTAGCGTTTAAACGCCAGTGGGTGCGTCCTCCAGGGTGTGCTGTTTTTCTTCCTGTTTTTCATTCTGGTTTTGCTTTTTTTCATTGATTTTGTGACTTCTCATGATCATCAACCTACAAAAGAAGATAAAATAACAAAAGAAAATATATAAAATATAACATTGGGTTGCCTCCCAACAAGCGCTTCTTTAATGTCAGTAGCTTGATAGAGGACTCTCATGGAGCCTCACAGATATTCAGAGCCATGTTGGAACCTCCTAACACCAAACTTAGAGTTTGAATGTGGGGGTTCAACACCAAACTTAGAAGTTGGTTGTGGCCTCCCAACACCAAACTTAGAGTTTGACTGTGGGGGCTCTGTTTGGCTCTGTTTTGAGAGAAGCTCTTCATGCTTCCTCTCCATGATGACAGAGGGATATCCTTGGGCCTTAAACACCAAGGATTCTTCATTCACTTGAATGATCAACTCTCCTCTATCAACATCAATCACAGCCTTTGCTGTGGCTAGGAAGGGTCTGCCAAGGATGATGGATTCATCCATGCACTTCCCAGTCTCTAGGACTATGAAATTAGTAGGGATGTAATGGTCTTCAACTTTTACCAGAACATCCTCTACAAGTCCATGGGCTTGTTTTCTTGAGTTGTCTGCCATCTCTAGTGAGATTTTTGCAGCTTGCACCTCAGAGATTCCTAACTTCTCCATTACAGAGAGAGGCATGAGGTTTACACTTGACCCTAAGTCACACAAGGCCTTCTTGAAGGTCATGGTGCCTATGGTACAAGGTATTGAAAACTTCCCAGGATCCTGTCTCTTTTGAGGCAGTTTCTGCCTAGACAAGTCATCCAGTTCTTTGGTGAGCAAAGGGGGTTCATCCTCCCAAGTCTCATTTCCAAATAACTTGTCATTTAGCTTCATGATTGCTCCAAGGTATTTAGCAACTTGCTCTTCAGTGACATACTCATCCTCTTCAGAGGAAGAATACTCATCAGAGCTCATGAATGGCAGAAGTAAGTCCAGTGGAATCTCTATGGTCTCAGTTTGAGCCTCAGATTCCCATGGTTCCTCATTCGGGAACTCATTGGAGGCCAGTGGACGCCCAGTGAGGCCTTCCTCAGTGGCGTTCACTGCCTCTTCTCCCTCCCAAAATTCGGCCATGTTAATGGCCTTGCACTCTCCTTTTGGATTCTCTTCTGTATTGCTTGGAAGAGTACTAGGAGGGAGTTTAGTAATTTTCTTGCTCAGCTGTCCCACTTGTGCCTCCAAGTTTCTAATGGAGGACCTTGTTTCAGTCATGAAACTTTGAGTGGTTTTGATTAGATCAGAGACCATGGTTGCTAAGTCAGAGTTATTCTGCTTAGAACTCTCTCTCTGTTGTTGAGAAGATGATGGAAAAGGCTTGCTATTGCTAAACCTGTTTCTTCCACCATTATTATTGTTGAAACCTTGTTGGGGTCTCTGTTGATCCTTCCATGAAAAATTTGGATGATTTCTCCATGAAGGATTATAGGTGTTTCCATAGGATTCTCCCATGTAGTTCACCTCTTCCATTGAAGGGTTCTCAGGATCATAAGCTTCTTCCTCAGATGAAGCCTCCTTAGTACTGCTTGGTGCATTTTGCATTCCAGACAGACTTTGAGAAATCATGTTGACTTGTTGAGTCAATATTTTGTTCTGAGCCAATATGGCATTCAGAGTGTCAATCTCAAGAACTCCTTTCTTCTGACTAGTCCCATTGTTCACAGGATTTCTTTCAGAAGTGTACATGAATTGGTTATTTGCAACCATTTCAATTAGCTCTTGAGCTTCAGTAGGCGTCTTCTTCAGATGAAGAGATCCTCCAGCAGAGCTATCCAAAGACATCTTGGACAGTTCAGAGAGACCATCATAGAAAATACCTATGATGCTCCATTCAGAAAGCATGTCAGAGGGATACTTTCTGATTAATTGTTTGTATCTTTCCCAAGCTTCATAGAGGGATTCTCCTTCCTTCTGTCTGATGGTTTGGACTTCCACTCTAAGCTTACTCAATTTTTGAGGTGGAAAGAACTTTGCCAAGAAGGCATTGACTAGCTTTTCCCAAGAGTCCAGGCTTTCTTTAGGTTGAGAGTCCAACCATATCCTAGCTCTGTCTCTTATAGCAAAAGGGAATAGCATAAGTTTGTAGACCTCAGGGTCAACCCCATTAGTCTTGACTGTGTCACAGATTTGCAAGAATTCAGCTAAAAACTGATGAGGATCTTCCAATGGAAGTCCATGGAACTTGCAATTCTGTTGCATTAGAGAAACTAATTGAGGCTTAAGCTCAAAGTTGTTTGCTCCAATGGCAGGGATAGAGATGCTTCTCCCATAGAAATCGGGAGTAGGTGCAGTAAAGTCACCCAGCACCTTCCTTGCATTGTTGGCATTGTTGTTTTCAGCTGCCATGTGTTCTTCTCCTTTGAAGAATTCGGTCAGGTCCTCTAAAGAGAGTTGTGCTTTGGCTTCTCTTAGCTTTCTCTTCAAGGTCCTTTCTGGTTCAGGATCAGCCTCAACAAGAATGCCTTTGTCTTTGCTCCTGCTCATATGAGAGAGAAGAGAACAAGAAAATGTGGAATCCTCTATGTCACAGTATAGAGATTCCTTGAAATGTTAGAGAAAAAGAAGAGTAGAAGACAGAAGTAGGAAATTCGAACTTATCAAAGAAGATGGAGTTCGAATTTTGCATTAAGGGATAGTGTTAGTCCATAAATAGAAGGATATGAGAAGGAGAGAAGTAATTTTCGAAAATTAAGTAAAAAATTTTGAAAACATTTTTGAAAAACATTACTTAATTTTCGAAAATGAAAGTGGGAAAGAAATAAAGTGATTTTTGAAAAAGATTTTGAAATTAGAAATAAAAAAGATTTGATTGAAAACTATTTTGAAAACGATGTGGTTAAGAAGATATGATTGGTTTTAAAAAATGTGATTGAGAAGATATGATTTGAAAAACATTTTAAAAAGATTTGATTTTGAAAATTAAAAACTTGACTAACAAGAAAAGATATGATTCAAACATTAAACCTTTCTCAACAGAAAAGGCAACATACTTGAAATGTTGAATCAAATCACTAATTGATAGCAAGTATCTTTGAAAAAGGAAAGAAATTGATTTTGAAAAAGATTTGATTGAAAAATTGATTTGAAAAAGATTTGATTTTAAAAAGATTTTGAAAACCTGAAAAAAAATTGATTTGAAAACAGAATCTTCCCCCTTGTGCCATCCTGGCGTTAAACGCCCAGAATGGTGCACATTCTGGCGTTTAACGCCCAAAATGCTACCCTTTTGGGCGTTAAACGCCCAACCAGGTACCCTGGCTGGCGTTTAAACGCCAGTCTGTCTTTCTTCACTGGGCGTTTTGAACGCCCAGCTTTTTCTGTGCAATTCCTCTGCTGTATGTTCTGAATCTTTAATTCTCTGTATTATTGACTTGAGAAGACACAAATTAAAAATATTTTTGGATTTTTAATAATAAGGAATAATCAAAATGCAACTAAAATCAAATAACAATGCATGCAAGACACCAAACTTAGCAGTTTGTATACTACTGACACTAATGAGAATGCATATGAGACATATAAACACTCAAGTCAAGAGAATTCAAAGGTCAGAGCAACGAAATCATCAAGAACAACTTGAAGATCCCTAAGACACATGAATGCATGCAATTGACACCAAACTTAAAATGAGACTAAAGTCTCAAACAAGAAATATTTGTGGATTGTATGATTTTGTAATTTTTTTTTTGATTTTTCAAAAATTAAGTGAAAAAGAAAATAAAGGTATCAAAATTCTTAATGAGAATTCCAGGAATCATGCAATGTTAGTCTAAAGCTTCAGTCTAAAGGAATTAGACATGGTCAGCCAAGCTTCAGCAGAACATTGCATTCAAGAGCTAAATTGATGAAGATCAATCAGCTTTGGTGATGATAAGAGCATCACCTTGAAACACTAGAATTCATTCTTAAGAACTCTGAAGAAAAAATACCTAATCTAAGCAACAAGATGAACCGTCAGTTGTCCAAACTGAATAATCCCCGGCAACGGCGCCAAAAACTTGGTGCGCGAAATTGTGAACAATACTTTTCACAACTCTCATAATCCCCGGACATGAACCCCAAAAACTTGGTGTTCAATACCATGGCATTACACAACTTCGCACAACTAACCAGCAAGTGCACTGGGTCGTCCAAGTAATAAACCTTACGCGAGTAAGGGTCGATCCCACGGAGATTGTTAGTATGAAGCAAGCTATGGTCATCTTGTAAATCTTAGTCAGGCAAACTCAAATGGATATGGTGATGAACGCATAAAAACACAAAGATAAAGATAGAGGTACTTATGTAATTCATTGGTAGGAACTTCAGACAAGCGTATGAAGATGCCTTCCCTTCCGTCTTTCTGCTTTCCTACTGTCTTCATCAAATCCTTCTTACTCCTTTCCATGGCAAGCTTATGTAGGGATTCACCGTTGTCAGTGGCTACCTCCCATCCTCTCAGTGAAAATGTTCCTATGCTCTGTCACAGCATGGCTAATCATCTGTCGGTTCTCGGTCAGGCCGGAATAGAATCCAGCGATTCTTTTGCGTCTGTCACTAACGCCCCGCCTGCTAGGAGTTTGAAGCACGTCACAGTCATTCAATCATTGAATCCTACTCAGAATACCACAGACAAGGTTAGACCTTCCGGATTCTCTTGAATGCCACCATCAGTTCTAGCCTATACCACGAAGACTCTGATCTCACGGAATGGTTGGCTCGGTTGTCAGGCGAGCACTCGGTTGTCAGGCGATCAACCATGCATCGTGCAATCAGGAATCCAAGAGATATTCACCCAATCGAAGGTAGAACGGAGGTGGTTGTCAGTCACACGTTCATAGGTGAGAATGATGATGAGTGTCACGGATCATCACATTCATCAAGTTGAAGAACAAGTGATATCTTAGAACAAGAACAAGCGGAATTGAATGGAAGAACAATAGTAATTGCATTAATACTCGAGGTACAGCAGAGCTCCACACCTTAATCTATGGTGTGTAGAAGCTCCACCGTTGAAAATACATAAGAACAAGGTCTAGGCATGGCCGAATGGCCAGCCTCCCAATGATCTAAGAACTATATGTCCAAAGATGATCTAGAGATCTAAAGTGATCAAAAGATTAAAATACAATAGTAAAAGGTCCTACTTATAGAAAACTAGTAGCCTAAGGTTTACAGAAATGAGTAAATGACATAAAAATCCACTTCCGGGCCCACTTGGTGTGTGCTTGGGCTGAGCAATGAAGCATTTTCGTGCAGAGACTTCTCTTGGAGTTAAACGCCAGCTTTTAACGCTGGGATTTCTGAGGGTGACTTTTAACTCCAAGAGAAATCTCTACATGTAAAACCTTCAATGCTCAGCCCAAGCACACACCAAGTGGGCCCAGAAGTGGATTTCTGCATCATTTACTTATTTTTGTAACCCTAGTAACTAGTTTAGTATAAATAGAACTTTTTACTATTGTACATCTATCGGGGGACGTTTAGTCCTTAGATCTACGTCTTGGTTATTCTGGTTCCTCCTCTAGGACCGAAGCCAATGAACACCATTATCACTTATGTATTTTCAACGGTGGAATTTTTACACACCAATGATTAAGGTGTGGAGCTCTGCTGTTTCTCGAGTATTAATGAAAAGTACTATTGTTCTTCAATTCAATTCATGCGTATTCTTATTCTAAGATATTCATTCGCACACAAGAACATGATGAATGTGATGATTATGTGACATTCATCACCATTCTCACTTATGAATGCATGATTGACAACCACTTTTGTTCTACATGAAAACAAGCTTGAATGTATATCTCTTGGGTTTCTAATCAACGATTTACATCGACTCTCCTCTGACCATGGGGCATCTGAATCCGAGATTAAGTCTTCGTGGTATATGCTAGAATCCTTTGGCAGCATTCCTGAGATCCGAAAAGTCTAAACCTTGTCTGTGGTATTTCGAGTAGCATCTGGGATGTGATAACTATGACGAGCTTCAAACTCGCGACTGTAGGGCGTAGTGACAGACGCAAAAGGATAGTAAATCCTATTCCTACATGATCGAGGATAAACAGATGATTAGCCATACGATATCTGTGCATGGTATTTTTCATCCGAGACGGCAATCCGATAGTTGATTAGCCGTACAGAAACCGTAGAGGACCATTTTTACTGAGAGGACGGGAAGTAGCCATTGACAACGGTGACACCCAATATACAGCTTGCCATGGAAAGGAGTATGAAGGATTGGATGAAGGCAATAGGAAAGCAGAGATTCAGAAAGAACAATGCATCTCCATACGCTTATCTGAAATTCCCACCAATGAATTACATAAGTATCTCTATCTTTATTTTATGTTTATTTATTTTTTAAATTATTAAAACTCCATAACCATTTGAATCCGCCTGACTGAGATTTACAAGATGACCATAGCTTGCTTCAAGCCGACAATCTCTGTGGGATCGACCCTTACTCACCTAAGGTTTATTACTTAGATGACCCAGTGCACTTGCTGGTCAGTTGTGCGAAGTTGTGAAAAAGAGTTGAGATTACAATTGTGCGTACCAAGTTGTTGGTGCAAATGAGATCACAATTTCATGCACCAATGACAATTGTGAATGATAATCCCAATTACATGTGGAACGCAAGTGTTTTGAAAAAGAGGCATTTCAAGTAAAAGAGGAGTAAAAGAAAATAGAGTTCAAGATGCCATAGGCTTTTTTCACAAACACTTAGTGAGCAAGTTAAAGTAGGAATGAAAATAATATAATCCAAATGTATATGAGAGCGAAATTGAAATATCAATTGTCAAATCACTCCTCATAATATTCACAAGCTCAGTTACAATAAGGTAGAACCCAAATAAAGCTCCAATCTAACATAAAAATGCATGAAAATGAAAAAGAAAGAAAAAGAAACCATAAATAATTAAGCTAAAAGAAAATTTAGGAGAAAGAAAAATAATTAAATACAGTAATTAAAAGATGAATGAAGGAAAGAATGGAGGGGAGGAAGAAAAGAAACTTGATGTAGAAGATAGAAAAGGGAAGAAGAAAGTAAGAGATATAAAGAAAGAATAAGGAAGAAGAAAGAATTTGGATTGAGAGAGAGAATTAGGATTGGGGAGAAGGGAATGAATGAAACAAGGTGGCGTGCTGTTTTGATTTTGCGTCGCATGCGCGCGCACGCGTACGGCACGCGTACGCGTGGGTCGCGCAAAAGTGAAGGGACGCGTAAGCATATAGTGCGCGGTCGCGTGATCGAGGCGGTGCCTCTAGCGCGAATCCAGCGCGAGGCCAGCACAACTTTTGGCCAAAACAGGGTTTTACGCCAAATTTCCCAACCACGCGGACGCGACAAGCGGGCAGACGCGTGGGTCGCCAAAAGCTTACGCGTGCGCATAAGCAGGATTGTGCCTAAGGCACGTTTCTTACCCAGCTCCCGCGCCAATCTCTATTCAATTTAACTCATGTCGCATCAACAAAGGACGCGGACGCACACTAGGCGCTGGCACGTCGATCCCCCTTTTTTTATATATGCAAAATGCAAAATGCAGAATGCAGAATGAAGATGATTATGCAGAAATTATGAATGAATACTGTAGAAAACAAAATAAAATAAAACTAGGAATGAAAAGGGACGATTATACCATGGTGGATTGTCTCCCACCTAGCACTTTTAGTTATTGTCCTTAAGTTGGACATTTGATGAGCTCCTTATCATGGTGGCTTGTGCTTGAACTGATCCAGGAATTCCTACCAATGTTTGTACTTCCAATAGCCTCCGGAATCCCAAACTAGGCGTACAGAGCCTTCAAGCAAGTTAAAGCAAGTGACAAGGCCCCAGGAGTGTTGATTGCTAGAATGAATTATGGGGTCCCAAACCTTGCTTTTGCACCCGTCTTCTTCTTGAGCGTCATTTTTCCAATCGGGTGGCAAGCAGTCTGAACTCTCACTGAAGCATCCAAACAACTTCCTAGACCCATGCAATCGAGCTCTACACCAACCCTTGCATTTAAACTTGGAGCATACAACCATAATGAACCTAGGATTGTGCTGCCAACCATTAACCATCTCTCTTTTACTCTTAAAGCCACAAAGAGTTTTGAGTTGACCATCCATCTCAACTAGCCTATATTCAAGTGGGAAGATAAAGGTTAAGGATAAGAATTTTACCCACTTGAACGTTGTATTGGATGGTAATGGTTTTGGAAGAGGAGTTTCTAATGATCTTGCGAGCTCCACTCCCTTGTGTTCTTTCTTGACAACTTCCACCTCCTTGCAAGCTTCTTCAATTTCAAGCTTCTTCAATTTCTCGCACGCTCCCCCTCTTGCGTTGCTACACCCTCTTGCGTTGTCGCCTCTTCTTGGCTTGAATCAGTCAAGCCGAGTGATGAGCAGATAATTTATACGCTTTTTGGCATTGTTTTTAGATAGTTTTTAGTAAGTTTGAGCTACTTTTAGGGATGTTTTCATTAGGTTTTATGTTAAATTCACATTGCTGGACTTTACTATGAGTTTGTGTGTTTTTCTGTGATTTCAGGTAAATTCTGGCTGAAATTGAGGGACTTGAGCAAAACTCTGAAAAAGGCTGACAAAAGGACTGCTGATGCTGTTGACCTCCCTGCACTCGAAATGGATTTCTGGAGCTACAGAACTCCAAATGGCGCGCTCTCAAAGGCGTTGGAAAGTAGACATCCAGAGCTTTCCAGCAATATATAATAGTCCATACTTTATTCGGAAATTGACGATGTAACTTGGCGTTGAACGCCAAGTACATGCTGCTGTCTGGAATTAAACGCCAGAAAAACGTCATGATCCGGAGTTGAACGCCCAAAACACGTCATAACTTGGAGTTCAACTCCAAGAAAAGCCTCAGCTCGTGGATAGATCAAGCTCAGCCCAAGCATACACCAAGTGGGCCCCGGAAGTGGATTTATGCATCAATTACTTACTCATGTAAACCCTAGTAGCTAGTCTAGTATAAATAGGATAAGTTACTATTGTATTAGACATCTTTTGACAGTTTAATCTTTTGACAGTTTAATCTCTTGACTGTTTAGCCTTTGATTATTCGGTCTCTTGATCACTCAAGGGGGCTGGCCATTCGGTCATGCCTGAACCTTTTACTTATGTATTTTCAACAGTGGAGTTTCTGCACACCATAGATTAAGGGTATGGAGCTCTGCTGTACCTCAAGTTTCAATACAATCACTATTACTTTTTATTCAATTCTCTTTTATTCTTATTCCAAGATATACGTTGCACAACACTTTGATGAATGTGATGATCCGTGACACTCATCATAATTCTCACCTATGAACGTACGTGACTGACAACCACTTCCGTTCTACCTTAGGCCGGGCGCATATCTCTTAGATTCCCCAACAGAATCTTCGTGGTATAAGCTAGATAGATGGCGGCATTCATGAGGATCCGAAAAGTCTAACCTTGTCTGTGGTATTCCGAGTAGGATTCCGGTATTGAATGACTGTGACGAGCTTCAAACTCCTGAAGGCTGGGCGTTAGTGACAAACGCAAAAGAATCAATGGATTCTATTCCAACCTGATTGAGAATCGACAGATGATTAGCCGTGCTGTGACAGAGCATAGGAACGTTTTCACTGAGAGGACGGGATGTAGCCATCAACCAAGGGTGATGCCTCCAGACGATTAGCCGTGCAGTGACAGCGCATAGGATCATTTTCCTGAGAGGATTGAAAGTAGCCACCGATGATGGTGATGCCCTACATACAGCTTGCCATGGAAAGGAGTAAGAAGGATTGAAGGAAAAGTGAGTAGTGAAGTAGAGTTTCAAGAGGAGCACAGCATCTCCATACGCCTATCTGAAATTCTCACTATTGATTTACATAAGTATTTCTATCCCTTATTATTTTCTATTTATTATTAATTATTCAAAAATCCATAAACCAATTTTAATCTGCCTAACTGAGATTTACAGGGTGATCATAGCTTGCTTCATACCAACAATCTCTGTGGGATCGACCCTTACTCACGTAAGGTATTACTTGGATGACCCAGTACACTTGCTGGTTAAGTTCAACGGAGTTGTGAACCACGGTATTGGCATTATGTTTTTGGCGCCATTACCGGGGAATGAAGAGCAATGAATTTTGCAAAATGGAATAACAAATGAATCACAATTTCGTCCACCAAGTTTTTGGCGCCGTTGTCGGAGATTGTTCGAGTATGGACAACTGACGGTTCATCTTGTTGCTCAGATTAGGTAATTTTCTTTTCAAAAATTTTTTCAAAAAATATTTTTCAAAATTTTTCTTTTCTTTTTCATTTTTCAAACTTTATTTTCGAAAAAAAATTAATAAAAATCCAAAAAAAAATTAATAAAATCATAAAAATCAAAAATATTTTGTGTTCCTGTTTGAGTCTTGAGTCAATTTTTAAGTTTGGTGTCAATTGCATGCTTTAAAAATTTTTCTTGCATTTTTCGAAATTCCATGCATTCATAGTGTTTTTCATGATCTTCAAGTTGTTCTTGACAAGTCTTCTTGTTTGATCTTGATGATTTCTTGTTTTGTGTTGTTTGTTGTTTTTCATATGCATTTTTCGTTTGTTAGA
Organism: Arachis hypogaea; assembly: GCF_003086295.3. Lineage (NCBI taxonomy): Eukaryota > Viridiplantae > Streptophyta > Magnoliopsida > Fabales > Fabaceae > Arachis > Arachis hypogaea. Next base: position 63,423,933 of record NC_092040.1, read on the forward strand.
GTCCATGCATTAAAGATTTCTAAGTTTGGTGTCTTGCATGTTTTCTTTGCATAAAAAATTTTTCAAAATTATGTTCTTGATGTTCATCATGATCTTCAAAGTGTTCTTGGTGTTCATCTTGACATTCATAGTGTTCTTGCATGCATCTTGTGCTTTGATCCAAAATTTTCATGTTTTGGGTCATTTTTGTGTTTTTCTCTCTCATCATTAAAAATTCAAAAAAAATATCTTTTCCTTATTTTTCTCCAAATTTTCGAAAATTTGGGTTGACTTAGTCAAAAAAATTTTAAAATTAGTTGTTTCTTACAAGTCAAGTCAAATTTTCAATTTTAAAAAATCTTATCTTTTCACAATCTTTTTCAAAAATCATATATTTTCAATTTTATCTTTGTTTTTCGAAAATTTTCAAAAATCTTTTTCAAATTATTTTCAAAATCTTTTTCTTATCTTTATATCAAATTTTTGAAATTACACTAACAATTAATGTGATTGATTAAAAAATTTGAAGTTTGTTACTTTCTTGTTAAGAAAGGTTCAATCTTTAAAATTCTAGAATCTTATCTTTTAGTTTCTTGTTAGTTAAGTAATTAATTTTAATTTTAAAAATTAAATCTTTTTCAAAATATCTTTTTCTTAAAAATCTTATCTTTTTATCTTATCTTTTTCAAAACTTTATCTTTTTCAAAATTTGATTTCAAAATATCTTATCTAACCTCTTATCTTTTTATCTTCTCAAATTTGATTTTAATATCTTTTCCAACTAACTTTTTGACTTTTTGTTTGTTTCTTATCTTTTTCAAAACCACTTAACTACTCTTGCCTCTCTAATTTTCGAAAATATCTCATCCCTTTTTCAAAATTTCTTTTTAATTAATTAATTGTTTTAAATTTTAATTTTAATCTTATCTTATCTTTAATTTTCGAAAATTACTAACTCCTTTTTCAAAAATTATTTTCGAAATATCCCTTCTCTTTTCTTCTTCTATTTAATTATTTAAGTACTAACACTTCTCTTCACCTCTCTTCATCTAAAATTTCGAATTCTTCTTTATTCTTCTACCCCCTTTTTCTTCTACTAACATAAAGGAATCTCTATACTGTGACATAGAGGATTCCTCTTCCTTTTCTTGTTTTCTTCTCTTTCATATGAGCAGGAACAGGGAAAAAGGCACTCTTGTTGAAATTGATCCAGAACCTGAAAAGACTCTGAAGAGGAAATTAAGAGAAGCTAAATTAAATTATTCTAAAGGTAACCTTTCAGAAATTTTCGAACAAGAGAAGGAGATGGCAGCCGAAAATAATAATAATGCAAGGAGAATGCTTGGTGACTTCACAAAGCCAACGTCCAAGTTTGATGGAAGAAGCATCTCCATTCCTGCCATTAGATCCAATAACTTTGAGCTGAAACCTCAGCTAGTTGCATTAATGCAACAAAACTGCAAGTTTTATGGACTTCCATCTGAAGATCCTTATCAGTTTTTAACTGAGTTCTTGCAGATCTGTGAGACTGTAAAGATGAATGGAGTTGATCCTGAAGTCTACTGACTCATGCTTTTCCCTTTTACTGTAAGAGACAGAGCTAGAATATGGTTGGATTCACAACCTAAGGATAGCCTGGACTCCTGGGATAAGCTGGTCACAGCCTTCTTGGATAAATTCTTTCCTCCTCAAAAGCTGAGCAAGTTGAGAGTGGATGTTCAAACCTTCAAACAAAAAGATGGTGAATCCCTCTATGAAGCTTGGGAAAGATACAAGCAGCTGACCAAAAGATGTACATCTGACATGTTTTCAGAATGGACCATATTAGATATATTCTATTATGGTCTCTCTGAATTTTCGAAAATGTCACTGGACCATTCTGCAGGTGGATCTATTCACCTGAAGAAAATGCCTGAAGAGGCTCAAGAACTCATTGACATGGTTGCAAACAACCAATTCATGTACAACTCTGAGAGGAATTCTGTGAATAATGGGATACCTCAGAAGAAAGGAGTTCTTGAAATAGATGCTATGAATGCCATATTGGCTCAGAACAAAGTGTTGACTCAACAGGTCAACATGATCTCTCAAAATCTGAATGGATGGCAACATGCATCCAACAGTACTAGAGAGGCAGCTTCTGAAGAAGCTTATTATCCTGAGAACCCTGCGATGGCAGAGGTTAATTACATGGGTGAACCTTATGGAAACACCTATAACTCATCATGGAGAAATCATCCAAATTTCTCATGGAAGGATCAACAAAAGCCTCAACAAGGCTTTAACAATGGTGGACGCAATAGGCTGAACAATAGCAAGCCATATCCATCATCTTCTCAGCAACAGACAGAGAATTCTGAACAAAACACTTCAAATTTAGCCAATATAGTCTCTGATCTGTCAAAGGCCACTTTCAGTTTCATGAGTGAAACAAGATCCTCCATTAGAAATCTGGAGGCACAAGTGGGCCAGCTGAGTAAGAAAGTTATTGAAACTCCTCCCAGTATTCTCCCAAGCAATACAGAAGAAAATCCAAAAGGATAGTGCAAGGCCATTGATGTGATCAATATGGCCGAATGCACAAGGGAGGAGGAGGACGAAAATCCTAGTAAGGAAGACCTCCTGGGACGTCCCTCAAGCAAGAAGGAGTTTCCTATTAAGGATCCAAAGGAATCTGAGGCTCATATAGAGACCATAGAGATTCCATTAAATCTCCTTCTGCCATTCATGAGCTCTGAAGACTATTCTTCCTCTGAAGAGGATGAAGATGTAACTGGAGATCAAATTGCTCAATACTTAGGAGCTATCATGAAGCTGAATGCCAAGTTGTTTGGTAATGAGACTTGGGAAAGTGAACCTCCCTTGCTCATTAGTGAACTGGATACCTGGATTCAGCAAATTCTATCTCAAAAGAAACAAGATCTTGGCAAGTTCTTAATACCTTGTACCATAGGCACCATGACCTTTGAAAAAGCTCTGTGTGATCTGGGGTCAGGGATAAATCTTATGCCACTCTCTGTAATGGAGAAGCTGGGGATCATTGAGGTACAACCTGCCTTGTTCTCATTACAATTGGCAGATAAGTCATTGAGACAAGCTTATGGAATAGTAGAGGACGTTTTGGTAAAGGTTGAAGGCCTTTACATCCCTGCTGATTTTATAATCTTAGACACTAGGAAGGAAGAGGATGAATGCATCCTCCTTGGAAGACCTTTCCTAGCCACAACAGGAGCTGTGATAGATGTCAACAGAGGTGAATTAGTCCTTCAATTGAATGGGGACTACCTTGTGTTTAAGGCACATGGCCATCCCTCTGTGACAAAAGAGAGTAAGCATGAAGAGCTTCTCTCAGTTCAGAGTCAAGAAGAGCCCCCACAGTCAAACTCTAAGTTTGGTGTTGTGAGGCCACAACCAAACTCTAAGTTTGGTGTTAAGACCCCATATCCAAACTCTAAGTTTGGTGTTGGGACTACACAAACATTGACCTGATCACCTTGTGGCTCCATGAGAGCCACTGTCAAGCTATTGACATTAAAGAAGTTCTTGTTGGGAGGCAACCCAATTTTATTTATCTAATTTTTATTTTATTGTTATTTTGTGTTTTATTAGGTACATGATCATGAGGAGTCACGAAAAAAAATCATAAAAATTAAAAAAGAATCAAAAACAGCAGAAGAAAAAAATTCACACCCTGCAGGACGCACAGGCTGGCATTCAACGCCAGTAAGATGCATCTGGCCGGCGTTCAACGCCAGAACAGAGCACCATTCTGGCGCTGAACGCCAGAAACAAGCAACATTCTGGCGCTGAACGCCAGGAATGTGCCCAGAGAAGAAAAGCTGGCGCTGAACGCCAGCAACAAGCATGAAACTGGCGTTCAACGCCAGAAACATGCTTTACATGGGCGTTGAAGGCCCAGAATGTGCACCACATGGCGTTTAAATGCCAGAATGGTGTGCAAAGGCAATTTACATGCCTATTTGGTGCAGGGATGGAATTCCTTGACACCTCAGGATCTGTGGACCCCACAGGATCACCTCAAGATCTGTGGACCCCACAGGATCCCCACCTAACATATTTCCACCTTACCTCCTAATCCTATTTTTGTGATTTGTATTCCCCATGTCACACTTCCCAACACTCCTCACCAATCACCTCAATTCCTCTTCCCAATTACCCCCTTCACCACTCACATCAACCCACTCTTCCCCATAAACCCCACCTACCTTCAAAAATTCGAAATCAATTTCCCACCCATTCCCACCCTAAATGGCCGAATACACACTCCCCCCTCTCCCTATAAATACCCTTCCATTCTACTTCATTTTCACACCCCACAAACCCATCTTCTCCCACTTAGCCGAACCTACATCTCTCCCTCTCTACCCTATTCTCTTCTTCTTCTTCTTCTCTTCTTTCTTCTCTTGCTCGAGGGCGAGCAATATTTTAAGTTTGGTGTGGTAAAAGCATAAGCTTTTTTTTTCCATTACCATCAATGGCACCTAAGGCCGGAGTATCCTCTAGAAAAGGGAAAGGGAAGACAAAAGCTTCCACCTCCGAGTCATGGGAGATGGAAAGATTCATCTCCAAGAGCCATCAAGACCACTTCTATGATGTTGTGGCAAAGAAGAAGGTGATCCCCGAGGTCCCTTTCAAGCTCAAAAAAGAATGAGTATCCGGAAATCCGACATGAGATCCGAAGAAGAGGTTGGGAAGTCCTAACCAACCCCATGCAACAAGTCAGAATCTTAATGGTTCAAGAGTTCTATGCCAATGCATGGATCACTAGGAACCATGATCAAAGTATGAACCCAAATCCAAAGAACCATCTCACAATGGTTCGGGGGAAATACTTAGATTTTAGTCCGGAAAATGTGAGGTTGGCGTTTCACTTGCCCATGATGCAAGGAGATGAATGCCCCTACACTAGAAGGGTCAACTTTAATCAAAGATTGGACCAAGTCCTAATGGACATATGTGTGGAAGGAGCCCAATGGAGAATAGATTCCAAAGGCAAGCCAGTTCAACTAAGAAGACTGGATCTCAAGCTTGTGGCTAGAGGATGGTTGGAGTTCATTCAACGCTCCATCATTCCTACTAGCAACCGATCTGAAGTTACTGTGGATCGGGCCATCATGATTCATAGCATCATGATTGGAGAAGAAGTAGAAGTTCATGAGGTCATCTCCAATGAACTCTACAAAATAGCCGATAAGTCCTCCACCATGGCAAGGCTAGCTTTTCCTCACCTTATTTGCCATCTATGTTACTCAGCTGGAGTTATCATAGAAGGAGACACCTCCATTGAAGAGGATAAGCCCATTACCAAGAAGAGGATGGAGCAAGCAAGAGATACCATGCACGGTTCTCAAGAGATGCATGAGGAAGCTCATCATCAAGAAATCCTTGAGATGCCTCAAGGGATGCACTTTCCTCCCAACAACTATTGGGAGCAACTCAACACCTCCTTAGAAGATTTGAGCCACAATGTGGAACAATTAAGGGTGGAACATCATGAGTACTCCATCATTCTCCAAGAAATAAGAGAAGACCAAAGAGCAATGAGGGAGGAGCAACAAAGGCAAGGAAGGGACATAGAAGAGCTTAAGAACATCATTGGTCCTTCAAGAAGAAGACGCCACTAAAGGTGGATTCATTCCTTGTTCTTTATTTCTTTCTGTTTTCGGTTTTTAATGTTGTGTTTATTTATGTTTTGTGTCTCTACTTCATGATCATTAGTATGTAACCATGCCTTAAAGCTATGAATAAAATCCATTAATCCTTCACCTCTCTTAAATGAAAAATGTTTTAATTCAAAAGAACAAGAAGTACATGAATTTCGAATTTGTCCTTGAATTTAATTTAATTATATTGATGTGGTGACAATACTTTTTGTTTTCTGAATGAATGATTGAACAATGCATATGTCTTTTGATATTGTTGTTTATGAGTGTTAAAATTGTTGGCTCTTGAAAGAATGATGAACAAAGAGAAATGTTATTGATGATCTGAAAAATCATGAAATTGATTCTTGAAGCAAGAAAAAGCAGTGAAAAGCAAAAGCTTGTGCGGAAAAAAAATGGCAAAAAAAATAGAAAGAAAAAGAAAAAGCAAGCAGAAAAAGCCAATAGCCCTTAAAACTAAAAGGCAAGGGTAAAAAGGATCAAAGGCTTTGCCCAAGGAAATTAAATCCAGGCCTAAGTGGCTAAATCAAGCTGTCCCTAACCATGTGCTTGTGTCATGAAGGTCCAAGTGAAAAGCTTGAGACTGAATGGTTAAAGTCGTGATCCAAAGCAAAAGAGTGTGCTTAAGAGCTCTGGACACCACTAACTGGGGACTCTAGCAAAGCTGTGTCACAATCTGAAAAGGTTCACCCAGTTATGTGTCTGTGGCATTTATGTATCCGGTGGTAATACTGGAAAACAAAGTGCTTAGGGCCACGACCAAGACTCATAAGTAGCTGTGTTCAAGAATCAACATGCTTAACTAGGAAAGTCAATAATACTATCCAAAATTCTGAGTTCCCAGAGACACCAATCACTCTGAACTTCAAAGGAAAAAGTGAGATGCCAAAACTGTTCAGAAGCAAAAAGCTACAAGTCCCGCTCATCTAATTATAATTAATATTCATTGATATTCTGGAATTTATAGTATATTCTCTTCTTTTATCCTATTTCATTTTCAGTTGCTTGGGGACAAGCAACAATTTAAGTTTGGTGTTGTGATGAGCGGATAATTTATACGCTTTTTGGCATTGTTTTTAGATAGTTTTTAGTAAGTTTGAGCTACTTTTAGGGATGTTTTCATTAGTTTTTATGTTAAATTCACATTTCTGGTCTTTACTATGACTTTGTGTGTTTATCTGTGATTTCAGATAAATTCTGGCTGAAATTGAGGGACTTGAGCAAAACTCTGAAAAAAGGCTGACAAAAGGACTGCTGATGCTGTTGGAATCTGACCTCTCTGCACTCGAAATAGATTTTCTAGAGCTACAGAACTCCAAATGGCGCGCTCTCAACGGCGTTGGAATGTAGACATCCCGAGCTTTCCAGCAATATATAATAGTCTATACTTTATTCGGAAATTGACGACGTAACTTGGCGTTGAACACCAAGTACATGCTGCTGTCTGGAGTTAAACGCCAGAAAAACGTCATGATCCGGAGTTGAACGCCCAAAACACGTCATAACTTGGAGTTCAACTCTAAGAAAAGCCTCAGCTTAATCTCTTGTAAACCCTAGTAGCTAGTCTAGTATAAATAGGATAAGTTACTATTGTATTAGACATCTTTTGACAGTTTAATCTCTTGACTGTTTAGCCTTTGATTATTCGGTCTCTTGATCACTCAAGGGGGCTGGCCATTCGGCCATGCCTGAACCTTTTACTTATGTATTTTCAACAGTGGAGTTTCTGCACATCATAGATTAAGGGTGTGGAGCTCTGCTGTACCTCAAGTTTCAATACAATCACTATTACTTTTTATTCAATTCTCTTTTATTCTTATTCCAAGATATACGTTGCACAAAACTTTGATGAATGTGATGATCCGTGACACTCATCATAATTCTCACCTATGAACGCACGTGACTGACAACCACTTCCGTTCTACCTTAGGCCGGGCGCATATCTCTTAGATTCCCCAACAGAATCTTCGTGGTATAAGCTAGATAGATGGCGGCATTCATGAGGATCCGGAAAGTCTAACCTTGTCTGTGGTATTCCGAGTAGGATCCTGGGAATCCGGAAAGTCTAACCTTGTCTGTGGTATTCCGAGTAGGATTCCGGTATTGAATGACTGTGACGAGCTTCAAACTCCTGAAGGCTGGGCGTTAGTGACAAACGCAAAAGAATCAATGGATTCTATTCCAACCTGATTAAGAACCGACAGATGATTAGCCGTGCTTTGACAGAGCATAGGAACGTTTTCACTGAGAGGACGGGATGTAGCCATCAACCAAGGGTGATGCCTCTAGACGATTAGCCGTGCAGTGACAGCGCATAGGATCATTTTCCCGAGAGGATTGAAAGTAGCCACCGATGATGGTGATGCCCTACATACAGCTTGCCATGGAAAGGAGTAAGAAGGATTGAAGGAAGAGTGAGTAGTGAAGTAGAGTTTCAAGAGGAGCACAGCATCTCCATACGCCTATCTGAAATTCTCACTATTGATTTACATAAGTATTTCTATCCCTTTTTATTTTCTATTTATTATTAATTATTCGAAAATCCATAAACCAATTTTAATCTGCCTAACTGAGATTTACAAGGTGACCATAGCTTGCTTCATACCAACAATTTCTGTGGGATCGACCCTTACTCACGTAAGGTATTACTTGGATGACCCAGTACACTTGCTGGTTAAGTTGAACGGAGTTGTGAACCATGGTATTGGCATCATGTTTTTGGCGCCATTACCGGGGAATGAAGAGCAATGAACTTTGCAAAATGGAATAACAAATGAATCACAATTTCGTCCACCACCGAGGCTGAATTATATGAGTTCAGAAATATACACCCAACAAATTATGCTATTGGTGCACGAAATTGTGATCATCAATGGCGCCATCAACATGGTACGCTCAATTGTAATCTCACTTCTTTATCACAACTTCGCACAACTAACCAACAAGTGTACTGGGTCGTCCAAGTAATAAACCTTACGCGAGTAAGGGTCGATCCCACATAGATTGTTGGTATGAAGCAAGTTATGGTCATCTTGTAAATCTTAGTCAGGCAAACTCAAATGGTTATGAATGATGAATAAAACATAAAGATAAAGATAGAGATACTTATGCAATTCATTGGTGGGAATTTCAGATAAGCGTATGAAGATGCTTGGTCCCTTCCGTCTCTCTGCTTTTCTACTGTCTTCATCCAATCCTTCTTACTCCTTTCCATGGCAAGCTTATGCAAGGGTTTCACCGTTGTCAGTGGCTACCTCCCATCCTCTCAGTGGAAATGTTCAACGCACCCTGTCACGGCACGGCTATCCATCTATCGGTTCTCAATCAGGCCGGAATAGAATCCCGTGATTCTTTTGCGTCTGTCACTAACGCCCCGCCCTCAGGAGTTTGAAGCTCGTCACAGTCATTCAATCATTGAATCCTACTTAGAATACCACAGACAAGGTTTAGACCTTCCGGATTCTCTTGAATGCCGCCATCAGTTCTAGCCTATACCACGAAGACTCTGATCTCACGGAATGGCTGGCTCAGTTGTCAGGCGAGCGCTCAGTTGTCAGGCGATCAACCATGCATCGTGTATCAGGAATCCATGAGATATCCACCCAATCTAAGGTAGAACGGAGGTGGTTGTCAGGCACACGTTCATAGGTGAGAATGATGATGAGTGTCACGGATCATCACATTCATCAAGTTGAAGAACAAGTGATATCTTAGAACAAGAACAAGCGGAATTGAATAGAAGAACAATAGTAATTGCATTAATACTCGAGGTACAGCAGAGCTCCACACCTTAATCTATGGTGTGTAGAAACTCCACCGTTGAAAATACATAAGAACAAGGTCTAGGCATGGCCGAATGGCCAGCCTCCCAAAGTGATCAAAAGATCTAAAGAACAAAAGATTCCAAAGATCAGAAGATTAAAATACAATAGTAAAAGGTCCTATATATAGAGAACTAGTAGCCTAGGGTGTACAGAGATGAGTAAATGACATAAAAATCCACTTCCGGGCCCACTTGGTGTGTGCTTGGGCTGAGCATTGAAGCATTTTCGTGTAGAGACTCTTCTTGGAGTTAAACGCCAGCTTTTATGCCAGTTTGGGCGTTTAACTCCCATCCTTGTGCTAGTTCCGGCGTTTAACGCTGGGAATTCTGAGGGTGACTTTGAACGCCGGTTTGGGCCATCAAATCTTGGGCAAAGTATGAACTATCATATATTGCTGGAAAGCCCAGGATGTCTACTTTCCAACGCCGTTAAGAGCGCGCCAATTAGGCTTCTGTAGCTCCAAAAAATCCACTTCGAGTGCAGGGAGGTCAGAATCCAACAGCATATGCAGTTCTTTTTAGTCTCTGAATCAGATTTTTGCTCAGGTCCCTCAATTTCAGCCAGAAAATACCTGAATTCACAGAAAAACACACAAACTCATAGTAAAGTCCAGAAAAGTGATTTTTAACTAAAAACTAATAAAAATATACTAAAAACTAACTAGATCATACTAAAAACATACTAAAAACAATGCCAAAAAGCGTACAAATTATCCGCTCATCACAACACCAAACTTAAATTGTTGCTTGTCCTCAAGCAATTGAAAATCAAATAAGATAAAAAGAAGAGAATATGCAATGAATTCTAAAAACATCTATGAAGATCAGCATTAATTAGATGAGTGGGGCTTTTAGCTTTTTGCCTCTGAACAGTTTTGGCATCTCACTCTATCCTTTGAAATTCAGAATGATTGGCTTCTTTAGGAACTCAGAATCCAGATAGTGTCATTGATTCTCCTAGTTAAGTATGATGATTCTTGAACACAGCTACTTATTGAGTCTTGGCCGTGGTCCAAAGCACTCTGTCTTCCAGTATTACCACCGGATACATACATGCCACAGACACATAATTGGGTGAACCTTTTCAGATTGTGACTCAACTTTGCTAGAGTCCCCAACTAGAGGTGTCCAGGGTTCTTAAGCACACTCTTTTTGCCTTGGATCACAACTTTATTTCTTTCTTTTTCTCTTTCTTTCTCATTCTTTTTCTCTTTTTTTCTCTTTTTTTCTTTTTTTTGTATTCACTGCTTTTTCTTGCTTCAAGAATCATTTTTATGATTTTTCAGATCCTCAGTAACATGTCTCCTTTTTCAACATTCTTTCAAGAGCTAACATTCATGAACCACAAATTCAAAAGACATATGCACTGTTTAAGCATACATTCAGAAAATAAAAGTATTGCCACCACATCAAAATAATTAAACTGTTATAAAATTCAAAATTCATGCAATTCTTCTCTTTTTCAATTAAGAACATTTTTCATTTAAGAGAGGTGATGGATTCATAGGACATTCATAACTTTAAGGCATGGACACTAAGACACTAATGATCACAAGACACAAACATAGATAAACATAAGCACTAAAATTCGAAAAACAGAAAATAAAGAACAAGGAAATTAAAGAACGGGTCCACCTTAGTGATGGTGGCTTGTTCTTCCTCTTGAAGATCCTATGAAGTGCTTGAGCTCCTCAATGTCTCTTCCTTGTCTTTGTTGCTCCTCTCTCATGATTCTTTGATCTTCTCTAATTTCATGGAGGAGGACGGAGTGTTCTTGGTGCTCCACCCTTAGTTGTCCCATGTTGGAACTCAATTCTCCTAGGGAGGTGTTTAGTTGCTCCCAATAGTTTTGTGGAGGAAAGTGCATCCCTTGAGGCATCTCAGGGATTTGATGATGAGAGGGGTCTCTTGTTTGCTCCATCCTCTTCTTAGTGATGGGCTTGTCCTCATCAATGGGGATGTCTCCCTCTATGTCAACTCCAACTGAATAACAGAGGTGACAAATGAGATGAGGGAAGGCTAACCTTACCAAGGTAGAGGACTTGTCCGCCACCTTATAAAGTTCTTGGGATATAACCTCATGAACTTCTATTTCTTCTCCAATCATGATGCTATGAATCATGATAGCCCAGTCTATAGTAACTTCGGACTGGTTGCTAGTGGGAATGATTGAGCGTTGGATAAACTCCAACCATCCCCTAGCCACGGGCTTGAGGTCATGCCTTCTCAATTGAACCGGCTTTCCTCTTGAATCTCTCTTCCATTGGGCGCCCTCTTCACAAATGACTGTGAGGACTTGGTCCAACCTTTGATCAAAGTTGACCATTCTAGTGTAAGGGTGTTCATCTCCTTGCATCATGGGCAAGTTGAATGCCAACCTTACATTTTTCGGACAAAAATCCAAGTATTTCCCCCGAACCATTGTATGCCAATTCTTCGGGTCCGGGTTCACACTTTGATCATGGTTCTTGGTGATCCATGCATTGGCATAGAACTCTTGAACCATTAAGATTCCGACTTGTTGAATGGGGTTGGTAAGAACTTCCCAACCTCTTCTTCGGATCTCATGTCGGATTTCCGGATATTCACTCTTTTTGAGTGAAAAAGGGACCTCGGGGATTACCTTCTTCAAGGCCACAACTTCATAGAAGTGGTCTTGATGCACCCTTGAGATGAATCTTTCCATCTCCCATGACTCGGAGGTGGAAGCTTTTTCCTTCCCTTTCCTCTTTCTAGAGGTTTCTCCGGCCTTGGATGTCATAAATGGTTATAGAAAAACAAAAAGCAATGCTTTTACCACACCAAACTTAAAAGATTTGCTCGTCCTCAAGCAAAAGAAGAAAGAAGAGAGTAGAAGAAGAAGAAATGAAAGAGATGGAAATGGCTTTGTGGTTCGGCCAAAGGGGGAGAAGGAGTGTTTAGGTTGTGTGAAAATGAAGGAGTGAAGAGGGGTTTATATAGGGGTGAAGAGAGGGGTAGGGTTCGGCTATGGGAGGGTGGGTTTGGGTGGGAAAGTGGTTTGAATTTGAATGGTGATGTAGGTGGGGTTTTATGAAGGATGGATGTGAGTGGTGAAGAGAAAGATGGGATTTGATAGGTGAAGGGTTTTTGGGGAAGAGGTGTTGAGGTGATTGGTGAATGGGTGAAGAAGAGAGAGAGTGGTGGGGTAGGTGGGGATCCTGTGGGGTCCACAGATCCTGAGGTGTCAAGGAAAAGTCATCCCTGCACCAAGTGGCGAGCAAAATTGCTCTTTGTGCCAATTCTGGCGTTAAACGCCGGGCTGGTGCCCCTTTCTGGCATTTAACGCCAACTTCTTGCCCTTTTCTGGCGTTTAACGCCAGTCTGGTGCCCCTTTCTGGCGTTAAACGCCCAGAATGGTGCCAGACTGGGCGTTAAACGCCCACTGCTAGCCTTACTGTCGTTTAAACGCCAGCAGGTTCTTCCTCCAGGGTGTGCTATTTTTCTTTCTATTTTTCATTCTGTTTTTGCTTTTTCCATTGATTTTGTGACTTCTCATGATCATCAACCTACAGAAAACATAAAATGACCAAGGAAAATGGATAAAATATAACATTGGGTTGCCTCCCAATAAGCGCTTCTTTAATGTCAGTAGCTTGACAGAGGGCTCTCATGGAGCCTCACAGATGCTCAGAGCAATGTTGGAGCCTCCCAACACTAAACTTAGAGTTTGAATGTGGGGGTTCAACACCAAACTTAGAAGTTGGTTGTGGCCTCCCAACACCAAACTTAGAGTTTGACTGTGGGGGCTCTGTTTGGCTCTGTTTTAAGAGAAGCTCTTCATGCTTCCTCTCCATGATGACAGGGGGATATCCTTAAGCCTTAAACACCAAGGATTCTTCATTCACTTGAATGATCAATTCTCCTCTATCAACATCAATCACAGCCTTTGCTGTGGCTAGGAAGGGTCTGCCAAGGATGATGGATTCATCCATGCACTTTCCAGTCTCTAGGACTGTGAAATCAGCAGGGATGTAATGGTCTTCAACCTTTACAAGAACATCCTCCACAAGTCCATAGGCTTGTTTTCTTGAATTGTCTGCCATCTCTAGTGAGATTTTTGCAGCTTGCACCTCAAAGATCCCTAGCTTCTCCATTACAGAGAGAGGCATGAGGTTTACACTTGACCCTAGGTCACACAAAGCCTTCTTGAAGGTCATGGTGCCTATGGTACAAGGTATTGAAAACTTCCCAGGATCCTGTCTCTTTTGAGGCAGTTTCTGCCTAGACAAGTCATCCAGTTCTTTGGTGAGCAAAAAGGGTTCATCTTCCCAAGTCTCATTTCCAAATAACTTGTCATTTAGCTTCATGATTGCTCCAAGGTATTTAGCAACTTGCTCTTCAGTGACATACTCATCCTCTTCAGAGGAAGAATACTTATCAGAGCTCATGAATGGCAGAAGTAAGTCCAATGGAATCTCTATGGTCTCATTTTGAGCCTCAGATTCCCATGGTTCCTCATTGGGGAACTCATTGGAGGCCAGTGGACGTCCATTGAGGTCTTCCTAAGTGGCGTTTACTGCCTCTTCCTCCTCTCCTAATTCGGCCATGTTGATGGCTTTGCACTCACCTTTTGGATTTTCCTCTGTATTGCATGGAAGAGTACTCGGAGGGAGTTCAGTATTTTTCTTGCTCAGCTGACCCACTTGTGCCTCCAAATTTCTAATGGAGGACCTTGTTTCAGTCATGAAACTTTGAGTGGTTTTGATTAGATCAGAGACCATGGTTGCTAAGTCAGAGGTGTTCTGCTTAGAACTCTATGTCTGTTGCTGAGAAGATGATGGAAAAGGCTTGCTATTGCTAAACCTGTTTCTTCCACCATTATTATTGTTGAAACCTTGTTGAGGTCTCTGTTGATCCTTCCATGAAAGATTTGGATGATTACTCCATGAAGGATTGTAGGTGTTTCCATAGGGTTCTCCCATGTAATTCACCTCTTCCATTGAAGGGTTCTCAGGATCATAAGCTTCTTCCTCAGATGAAGCTTCCTTAGTACTGCTTGGTGCATTTTGCATTCCAGACAGACTTTGAGAAATCATATTGACTTGTTGAGTCAATATTTTGTTCTGAGCCAATATGGCATTTAGAGTGTCAATCTCAAGAACTCCTTTCTTCTGATTTGTCCCATTGTTCACAGGATTTCTTTCAGAAGTGTACATGAATTGGTTATTTGCAACCATTTCAATCAGCTCTTGAGCTTCTGTAGGCGTCTTCTTCAGATGAAGAGATCCTCCAGCAGAGCTATCCAAAGACATCTTGGATAGTTCAGAGAGGCCATCATAGAAAATACCTATGATGCTCCATTCAGAAAGCATATCAGAGGGACACTTTCTGATTAATTGTTTGTATCTTTCCCAAGCTTCATAGAGGGATTCTCCTTCTTTCTGTCTGAAGGTTTGGACTTCCACTCTAAGCTTACTCAATTTTTGAGGTGGAAAGAACTTTGCCAAGAAGGCATTGACTAGCTTTTCCCAAGAGTTCAGGCTTTCTTTAGGTTGTGAGTCCAACCAGATTCTAGCTCTGTCTCTTACAGCAAAAGGGAATAGCATAAGTCTGTAGACCTCAGGGTCAACCCCATTAGTCTTGACAGTATCACAGATTTGCAAGAATTCAACTAAAAACTGATGAGGATCTTCCAATGGAAGTCCATGGAACTTGCAATTCTGTTGCATTAGAGAAACTAATTGAAGCTTAAGCTCAAAGTTGTTTGCTCCAATGGCAGGGATAGAGATGCTTCTCCCATAGAAGTCGGGAGTAGGTGCAGTAAAGTCACCCAGCACCTTCCTTGCATTGTTTTCATTGTTGTTGTTTTCGGCTGCCATGAGTTCTTCTTCTTTGAAGATTTCTGTTAGGTCCTCTACAGAGAATTGTGCTTTAGCTTCTCGTAGTTTTTACTTCAAGGTCCTTTCAAGTTCAGGGTCATCCTCAACAAGAATGCTTTTGTCTTTGCTCCTGCTCATATGAAAGAGAAGAGAACAAGAAAATATGGAATCCTCTATGTCACAGTATAGAGATTCCTTGAGGTGTCAGAGGAAAAGAAAAATAGAAGGCAGAAGTAGAAAATTCGAACTTACCAATAAAGATGGAGTTCGAATTGTACATTAAGGAATAGTGTTAGTCCATAAATAGAAGGATGTGAGAAGAGGGGAAGTAATTTTCGAAAATAAGAGTGGGAAAGAAATCAAGTGATTTTTGAAAAAGATTTTGAAATTAGAAATTAAAAAGATATGATTGAAAACTATTTTGAAAAAGATGTGATTAAGAAGATATGATTTGAAAAACATTTTTTTTAAAAAGATTTGATTTTAAAAAATTAATAACTTGGCTAACAAGAAAAGATATGATTCAAACATTAAACCTTTCTCAACAGAAAAGGCAACATACTTAAAATGTTGAATCAAATCATTAATTGATAGCAAGTATTTTTGAAAATAGAAAGAAATTGATTTTGAAAAAGATTTGATTGAAAAGATATGATTTGAAAAAGATTTGATTTTGAAAAGATTTTGAAAACTTGAAAAAAATTGAATTGAAAACAGAATCTTCCCTCTTGTGCCATCCTGGCGTTAAACGCCCAGAATGGTGCACATTCTGGCGTTTAACGCCCAAACTACTACCCTTTTGGGTGTTAAACGCCCAGCCAGGCACCCTGGCTGGCGTTTAAACGCCAGTCTGTCTTCTTCAATGGGCATTTTGAATGCCCAGCTTTTTTTGTGCAATTCCTCTGCTGTATGTTCTGAATCTTCAATTCTCTGTATTATTGACTTGAAAAGACACAAATAAAAAATATTTTTGGGTTTTTAATAATGAGGAATAATCAAAATGCAACTAAAGTCAAATAACAATGCATGCAAGACACCAAACTTAACAGTTTGTATACTACTGACACTAACAAAATGAGAATGCATATGAGACACATAAACACTCAAGTCAAGAGAATTTAAAAATCAGAGCAATATAACCATCAAGAACAACTTGAAGATTAATGAAGACACATGCATGAATGCAAAAAGAACAAAAACATGCAATTGACTCCAAACTTAAAATGAGACTCTAGACTCAACAAGAAACATAAAATATTTTTGGTTTTTATGATTTTGTAAATTTTTTTGGATTTTTCGAAAATTAAGTGGGAAAGAAAATAAAGG
The DNA here is from genome assembly GCF_003086295.3 of Arachis hypogaea. Taxonomy (NCBI): domain Eukaryota; kingdom Viridiplantae; phylum Streptophyta; class Magnoliopsida; order Fabales; family Fabaceae; genus Arachis; species Arachis hypogaea. Next base: position 63,440,585 of record NC_092040.1, read on the forward strand.
TATCAAAATTCTTGATGAGAATTCCAGGAATCATGCAATGTTTAGTCTAAGACTCCGGTCCAGGAATTAGACATGGCTTCACAGCCAGCCAAGCTTTCAAAGAAAACTTCGGTCCAAAACACTAGACATGGCCAATGGCCAGCCAAGCCTTAGCAGATCACTGCTCCAACAGCAAGATTGATAGAAATCAACATGCTCTTGTGATGATAAGTTGAAACCTCGGTCCAATAAAATTAGACATGGCTTCACAGCCAGCCAGACTTCAACAGATCATCAAAAAAAACTCTAGAATTCATCCTTAAGAACTCTGAAGAAAAAATACCTAATCTAATCAACAAGATGAACCGTCAGTTGTCCATACTCGAACAATCCCCGGCAACGGCGCCAAAAACTTGGTGCACGAAATTGTGATCATCAATGGCGCCATCAACATGGTATGCTCAATTGTAATCTCACTTCTTTATCACAACTTCGCACAACTAACCAGCAAGTGTACTGGGTCGTCCAAGTAATAAACCTTATGCGAGTAAGGGTCGATCCCACAGAGATTGTTGGTATAAAGCAAGCTATGGTCATCTTGTAAATCTTAGTCAGGCAAACTCAAATGGTTATGAATGATGAATAAAACATAAAGATAAAGATAGAGATACTTATGCAATTCATTGGTGGGAATTTCAGATAAGCGTATGAAGATGCTTGGTCCCTTCCGTCTCTCTGCTTTTCTACTGTCTTCATCCAATCCTTCTTACTCCTTTCCATGGCAAGCTTATGCAAGGGTTTCACCGTTGTCAGTGGCTACCTCCCATCCTCTCAGTGGAAATGTTCAACGCACCCTGTCACGGCACGGCTATCCATCTGTCGGTTCTCAATCAGGCCGGAAAAGAATCCAGTGATTCTTTTGCGTCTGTCACTAACGCCCTGCCCTCAGAGTTTGAAGCTCGTCACAGTCATTCAATCATTGAATCCTACTTAGAATACCATAGACAAGGTTTAGACCTTCCGAATTCTCTTGAATGCCGCCATCAGTTCTAGCCTATACCACGAAGACTCTGATCTCACGGAATGGCTGGCTCGGTTGTCAGGCGATCAACCATGCATCGTGTATCAGGAATCCAAGAGATATCCACCCAATCTAAGGTAGAACGGAGGTGGTTGTCAGGCACACGTTCATAGGTGAGAATGATGATGAGTGTCACGGATCATCACATTCATCAAGTTGAAGAACAAGTGATATCTTAGAACAAGAACAAGCGGAATTGAATAGAAGAACAATAGTAATTGCATTAATACTCGAGGTACAGCAGAGCTCCACACCTTAATCTATGGTGTGTAGAAACTCCACCGTTGAAAATACATAAGAACAAGGTCTAGGCAAGGCCGAATGGCCAGCCTCCCAAAGTGATCAAAAGATCTAAAGAACAAAAGATTCCAAAGATCAGAAGATTAAAATACAATAGTAAAAGGTCCTATATATAGAGAACTAGTAGCCTAGGGTGTACAGAGATGAGTAAATGACATAAAAATCCACTTCCGGGCCCACTTGGTGTGTGCTTGGGCTGAGCATTGAAGCATTTTCGTGTAGAGACTCTTCTTGGAGTTAAACGCCAGCTTTTATGCCAGTTTGGGCGTTTAACTCCCATCCTTGTGCCAGTTCCAGCGTTTAACGCTGGGAATTCTGAGGGTGACTTTGAACGCCGGTTTGGGCCATCAAATCTTGGGCAAAGTATGAACTATCATATATTGCTGGAAAGCCCAGGATGTCTACTTTCCAACGCCGGTGAGAGCGCGCCAATTGGGCTTCTGTAGCTCCAAAAAATCCACTTCGAGTGCAGGGAGGTCAGAATCCAACAGCATCTGCAGTCCTTTTTAGTCTCTGAATCAGATTTTTGCTCAGGTCGCTCAATTTCAGCCAGAAAATACCTAAAATCATAGAAAAACACACAAACTCATAGTAAAGTCTAGAAAAGTGATTTTTAACTAAAAACTAATAAAAATATACTAAAAACTAACTAGATCATACTAAAAACATACTAAAAATAATGCCAAAAAGCGTACAAATTATCCGCTCATCAGCTATATACACCCAATAATCAACCATATACACCCAACACATTTCGCCATATACAACCAATAAATTACGCAATATACACACAAAAATCTGTTAGGAGAAGAACTAGAACAAGAAGAACAGTAAAAGCTAGAGCAGGATGAACAGTAAAAACTTAGATCAGACACATACACCCAAATCGATTTCATAAGTTTTTAATTAGATCTGTTCAAAATTATGTTCAATTCATTGAAACATGGATAAATATACAATCTCTAGCAATATTACAATGTCAAGCAATATACATCCAAGGACAAGCAATATTAGAACAGTTGCAACAGTTGATTATATTACATGATATGGGTTCAAGAATATACACCCAATAAATTACGCCATATATACCTAATAATCAATCATATACACCCAACACATTACGCCATATACACCCATATAAATTACTCCATATACACCCAATAAATTAAGCAATATACAGCGAAAAATTAGTTACGAGAAGAACTAGAACAAGAAGAACAGTAAAACCTAGAACCACTTTGAAGAACAGTAAAACCTAGAGGAACTTACAAGAAGAGTAAAACCTAGAATAAGAACAGTAAAAATAGTGATATGAGATTTAGAAACAAGAAGATCAGTAAAACCTAGAAGAACATAGAAGAACAGTAAAACCTAGTTCTTCGATTTCAAAATCAGAAACAGAAATGTGAAAAATGTACAAGATGAATAAAATAGTAACGTACCTTGAATAATATTTCTTCTTTTTTTCTGGAAATTGTTGATGGAGAGTTCTATCTTCGCGACGAGTTCGAACGTCTCTTCAGTTTGAAATGTTGCTCGAAACTTTGCGATTTGTGTTTTCTTTGAAGGAGAAGAGGAAGAATGAGTCATAACGAGCGCTTATGCGAAGAGTAACCGTTTGAGTGACGCGCGTGGGTTGACGCTCCATTCAGAGGGAGTGAGTGCATGTGGACAAGTTATTGGGCTAGGCTAACTTTTAAGCCCTTTTTACTTGTATGTGTAGCAGATTCCTTTTCTTCACTTCAATCCATCCTTGCTTTCTAAGCCTGAAATCATTTTAATAAACACATTAAGACATTGAATGAGACTAAAGTGAATTAAATTTAGCAAATTAAGAGCCTAAAAGAAATTCACAAAATTATACTATTTCAATGAATAAATATAAAATAAATTGATAAAATTTATTCATTTTAATACAAAACAAACCATTAAATTATGATTTATGACGTACTAAACACAAATAATCAAGGAGTCGAAAAGAATTATCATCATCCGTCACAAGGCAAATAGGAAAACTAAGTAGCCAACATGCATATATTAACCATACATGTATAATCATAAACAATTATTATTATTATTATTATTATTATTATTATATATATATATATATATATTTTGTTAATAAAAAAAAGCCTTCTAATGTTATGTGATGGTTGACGTTGAAAATTATTCAGTAGATGTCATCTTAATTATATTATTTGTGTCATTGTTAATAGCCATATTTTGGACAAACCTCAATCGCATGGATACTAGAATGTTAGGTTATTTTCATTTACTATATATATCTTTAAAAATCAGAGAATATGTGGTGTCAAAATTTTTCTTAACATGAATGCTATTTGCATTTTAGTTTGAACTATGGTATGGTTCTATCATTCTACATTTTTCTTATGGGTTTTTGAGTAGAATAAAGGATATTTTCGTTTTTGATCTTTTTTCCACAAACATTTTTGTTTTTGACCATTAAAAAATATTTTTAACTCCCTTACGTCTTTAAAAACTGGACGTATTAGTTCCTCCATCCAAATGCCTCCGTTAGACCCAACAAAAAAAGCTGACGTGGCTCCCGTAATGCTTGTCACGCGTACGCATCGCCATAAATTCTCCACTTCAGCGTAAATTCTCCACTTTTGCATACTTTTTTCATTTCTTTCAAACTATTCTTGCTTTCAAAACTTTAAATAACTCAAACAAACATATCAAGGTATCGAATAGGAGAAAAGTAAATTAAATTTAGTAATTTAGGGTGTGTTTGGCTTAGCGTTTGAAGCATTAAACATAGGTTTAGTTGTTTTGAAAGTTTTACTTTTTAGTTTGGCTATTTTTTCTCCTTCTTAGCATACACGTGATTCTGTTCTACAACCCAAGTTTAGACAAAGCTAAAAATGATAGTTTTTGCATTTACATTTTCACGTTAGATTGAAATTTATTTTCCATTTTCCAATTTTGTCCTTCATTGTTCATATGATTAATTTTGTTGCTTTTTTATATACATTTTTTACCTATGTTTTCGGTATAAAATAATAATAGTAAAATTATAGCATATTAAAAAAGAGTAATAAGAGTATTAAAAATATCTATATAAAAATATCATAAAAAATTTTTAGATTTATTTTCATCATTGTCAAGATAAATATTTAATTTTTATTATTTTTAGTACTCTCTTTTATAATTGTAATTTTTGTGTACTATATTTTAGTGTAATTTTTTATAATATAAATTATGATCTCATTAAAAAAGATAAATTAAATAAAAAATTAATCATATGTAATAATATAATCATAAACGTTGGATTGCAAAATAATATTAAGAATAAGATTATTGCGAGTATTGGAATAAGAGTATGATGTAAAAGAATACTAAATTAAAAGTATATAAAGTGGAGAATTCATGGCGATGCGTACGCGTGAGTGGGAAGTTTGTCATACGACGCATACGCGTGACACACGCGTAAGCGTGACAAGTATTACCGAAGTCACGTCAGCTTTTTCCATTAGGTTTAACGGAAGTTTTTGGACGGAGGGACTGATCCGTCCACTCTTTAAGGACATCAAAAACTTAAAAGTATTTTTTAATGGTTAAAGACAAAAATATCCAAAAAAAAAGTCAAGGACAAAAATATCCTTTACTCTTTTGAGTATTTAAAAACTAGAAAAAGTTTACCATTTTCTAAATGTGATTTATTTGTCAGATAATTTTAAGTTGTTTAATAGATTTAATTGTCCTACCTTCAATAGAAATTTTTGTCTATCACATCCTTTCTATATCTTTGGTCATCTCATGCTATAACTATTGCTATTGATTTACGGCTGTTGGGTGTTTACGTTTCTCATTATTTAAGATTCTAAATTTTTAAATATTAAATAATAAATTATTTGTAATTTATTATATTTATTTATGATTTTATTTTTAAAAAATTACTTATAAAAAGTAATTAAATTCAAGTTATGAGTTTTTGAATATAAAATTAATTAGTACTCATATAATATTTACAATAATTGAGTATTTTTTATTTAAAATTTAAAATTTTAGTAATTAAAAAATAATGAGAATTTGTTAAATTTAATTTAAATATTAAGATTTTGAATTTAATTTTATGAATAAAAGAAAATTAATTAAATTATCTCTAATTTTTAAATTAGGATAGCTATTTGAAATTAATTAGCAAATTTATAAATAAATAATATTTTTAAAGACAATTAAAATGAATTATATTTGGTTTTTAATTACTACTTTAGCCTTACTCTTTTTGCCTGATTCAAAAACCCTAATAATAAAACATACACACTGTAGCACCCTAATTTTTAGCACCTCATGATCGTACTAAAAGCTCAAGTGTTACTTAGCTCTAAACCTTTTTATTGTATAATATTTTTATTTAATATTAAGCCTTCGCGAATACGAACTGAAACTTTCACCAAAAAAACGAAGAGTCGGTACTTTAAATCATTTAATCATAAAATTATATATATATCCACGTAGCATTATATACATGGACTTAATCAATGATCCTCAACCACAAATTCTACCCCTCTAAAAATCAAAACGATAAACAACGAGGGGAAAATAAAATCTAACAGCTCAACTCGTAAATATTCTTCTATGCTCTTGTAGCTCCGCAGTAAACCTTTGCACCTGTAGCTGAAAGGGATGAAAATAGGAGAAAAACTGGAAAATTCTTAGTAGGGTCGGGGTAGTTAGTTAAGTCGAGATTATCACAGCTCAATTTAATTCACAGCCCTGCACAAGGACCCAGAACAATAACCAGTCATAGAAGTTCAAATTAGTAAGCAATTAAAATTACAAACACACTCAAGCAATCACAAATAATTCACAATACCAAATCGAATGCAAAATATGCAAACAAGGATGATGCATGCCTATTTCTATCGCAGGTAATGAGCTCATTTGTCGGTTTCGACTCCACTTGACGCAATCCAACTCACAGGTTGGATAAGGCATTCCAGCGACATAACATCTACTTTTTGCATAGTTTTTGGTATGATTTAGTTAGTTTTTTGTATATTTTTATTAGTTTTTAAGAAAAATTCACATTTCTAGAATTTACTATGAGTTTATGTGTTTTTCTATGATTTCAAGTATTTTCTTGCTGAAATTGAGGGACCTCAGCAAAAATCTGATTCGGAGGCTGACAAAGGACTGCTAATGTTGTTGGATTCTGACCTCCTTACACTCGAAATGGAATTTTTGGAGTTACAGAAGTCCAAAAGGTGCGCTCTCAATTGCATTGAAAAGTAGACATCCAGGGCTTTCCAGAAATATATAATAGTCTATACTTTGTCCGAGTTTAGACGACGCAAACTGGCGTTTAACGCCAGCTTTCTGCCCTATTCTGGCGTTAAACGCCAGAAACAAGTTGCAAAGCAAAGTTAAACGCCGGAAACAAGTTACAAACTGGCGTTTAACTCCAAAGAAGACTTCTACACATGAAAGCTTCAATGCTCAGACCAAGCACACACCAAGTGGACCCGGAAGTGGATTTCTACATCATTTACTTATTTCTGTAACCCTAGTAACTAGTTTAGTATAAATAGAACTTTTTACTATTGTATTAGACATCTTGGATCTTGGTATCTATCTTTGGATGATTGTTCACATTTTTGGAGGCTGGCCATTCGACCATGCCTACCCTATTTTCACTTATGTATTTTCAACGGTGGAGTTTCTACACACCATAGATTAAGGTGTGGACCTCTGCTGTTCCTTGAGTATTAATGCAAAGTACTACAATTTTCTATTCAATTCATGCTTATTCTTATTCTAAGATATTCATTTGCACTTCAACCTGATGAATGTGATGATCCGTGACACTCATCACCATTCTCACTTATGAACGCGTGCCTGACAAATACTTCCGTTCTACCTGCGAAAGCTAGAGTGTGTATCTCTTGGATTCCTGATCCACGACGCATGGTTGCCTCTCCTAACAACAGAGCTTTGCATTCCGTGAGATCAGAGTCTTCGTGGTATAAGCTAGAATCAATTGGCAGCATTATAGAGTACCATTTTCACTGAGAGGACGGGAAGTAGCCAATGACAACGGTGAAGCCCAACATACAGATTGCCATGGAAATGAGTATAAAGGATTGGATGAAGGCAATAGGAAAGCATAGATTCAGAAGGAACACTGCATCTCCATACGCTTATCTGAAATTCCCACCAATGATTTACATAAGTATCTCTATCTTTATTTTAAGTTTATTTATCTTTTCATTAAAACTCCATAACCATTTGAATCCGCCTGACTGAGATTTACAAGGTGACCATAGCTTGCTTCAAGCTGACAATATCCGTGGGATCGACCCTTACTCACGTAAGGTTTATTACTTGGACGACCCAGTGTACTTGCTGGTTAGTTGTGCAAAGTTGTGAAAAAGAGTGATATTACAATTGTGAGTTCCAAGTTGTTGGCGCCATTGAGATCACAATTTCATGCAACAAGTTTTTGGCGCCGTTGCTGGGGATTGTTTGAGTTTGGACAACTGACGGTTCATCTTGTTGCTCAGATTAGGTAATTTTCTTCTTATTTTATTTTCAAAAAGTTTTCAAAAATCTTTCAAAATTTTTCTTCTTTTTCGTTTTTCCAAAATAATTTTCGAAAACACAAAAAAAATTTAAAAAAATCATAAAAACCAAAAATATTTTGTGTTTCTTGTTTGGTGTCTTGCATGTTTTTCTTTTCTTAAAAATTTTCAAAAACATGTTATTGGTGTTCATCTTGACATTCAAAGTGTTCTTGGTGTTCATCTTGACAATCATAGTGTTCTTACATGCATCATTGGTTTTGATCCAAAATTTTCATGTTTTGGGTCATATTTGTGTTTTTCTCTCTCATCATTAAAAATTCAAAAAATAAAAAATATCTTTTCCTTATTTCACTCATTATTTTCGAAATCTTTGGGTTGACTTAGTCAAAATTTTTTAAAATAAGTTGTTTCTTGTTAGTCAAGTCAAGATTTTAATTTTAAAAATCTTATCTTTTCAAATCTTTTTTCAAAAATAAAATCTTTTTCATTTTTTTATTATTTTCAAAAATTATTTAAAATTAATTTTCAAAAATCTTTTTCTTAACTTTTTCTTTTATTTTCAAAAAACATTTACTAACAATTAATGTTTTGATTCAAAAATTTCAAGTTTGTTACTTTCTTGTTAAGAAAGATTCAAACTTTAAATTTTAGAATCAAATCTTTTGATTTCTTGTGAGTCAAGTCATTAATTCTGATTTTAAAAATCAAATATTTTTCAAAACAAATCTCAATCATATCTTTTTAGTCATATTTTTCAAACATATCTTTTTAATCATATCTTTTTCAAAATCAATTTCAAAATCTTTTCTAACTTCTTATCTTTTCAAAATTGATTTTCAAATCTTTTCAACTAACTAATTGACTTTTTTGTTTGTTTTACTATTTCTTATCTTTTTCAAAACCACCTAACTACTATTCTCTCTCTAATTTTCGAAAATCAATTCCCTTTTTTTCAAATTGTTTCAAATTTTAATTTTAATTTTATTTCTTCTCTCAATTTTCGAATTCTAACTAAATTTTAAATAAAAACAAAAATATTTTCCTTTTCCTCTAAATTATTTTCGAAAATTTCCCTCTCTCTCTTTCTATTTATTTTATTTATTTACTAACACTTCTCCTCCACTCATCATAATTCGAACCCTCTCTTCTCTCTGTGTTCGGATTTTTCTTCCTCTCTCTTCTTCTCCTTCTATTCTTTTTCTCTTCTACTTACATAAAGGAATCTCTATACTGTAACATAGAGGATTCCATATTTTCTTTGTTTTCTTCTCTCATATGAGTAGGAACAAGGACAAAAGCATTCTTGTTGAAACTGATCCTGAACCTGAAAGGACCTTGAAGAGGAAGCTAAGAGCAGCTAAAGCACAAAACTCTGAAAAGGACCTCACTGAAATTTTCGAATAGGAAAAGGATATGGCAGCCGAACCCAGCAACAACAATGCAAGGAAGATGCATGGTTATTTTACTGCACCAAATTCTAACTTCCATTGAAGAGGCATCTCAATCCCTGCCATTGGAGCAAATAATTTTGAGCTAAAGCCTCAATTAGTTACTCTGATACAACATAATTGCAAGTTTTATGGACTTCTATCAGAAGATCATTTTCAATTCTTAACTGAATTCTTGTAGATCTGTGATACTGTTAAGACCAACGGAGTTGATCCCGAGGTCTATAAGCTTATGCTTTTCCCTTTTGCTGTAAGAGACAGAGCTAGAATATGGTTGGACTCTCAACCAAAAGATAGCCTGAACTCTTGGGATAAGCTGATTACGACTTTCTTAGCCAACTTTTTTGCTCCTCAAATAGCTGAGCAAGCTTAGAGTGGATGTTCAAACCTTCAGGAAAAAAGAAGGTGAATCCCTCTATGAAGCTTGGAAAAGATACAAGCAACTGACCAAAAAGTGTCCTTCTGACATGCTTTCAGAATGGACCATCCGGATATATTCTATGATGGTCTGTTTGAATTGTCTAAGATGTTATTTGACCATTCTGCAGGTGGATCTATTCACCTAAAGAAAACACTTGCAGAAGCTCAGGAAGTCATTGAAATAGTTGCAAATAACAAGTTCATATACACCTCTGAAAGGAATCCTGTGAGTAATGAGACGCCTCAGAGGAAGGGAGTTCTTGAAATTGATGCTCTGAATGCCATATTGGCTCAGAACAAAATGTTGACTCAGCAAGTCAACATGATTTCTCAGAGTCTGAATGGATTGCAAAATGTATCCAACAGTACTAAAGAAGCATCTTCTAAAGAAGAAGCTTATGATCCTGAGAACCCTGCAATGGCAGAGGTGAATTACATGGGTAAACCCTATGGAAACACCTATAATAATGGTGGAAGGATCAACAAAAGCCTCAACAAGGCTTTAATAATGGTGGAAGAAATAGGTTTAACAATAGCAAGCCTTTTCTATCATCCTCTCAGCAACAGACAGAGAGTTCTGAGCAGAGCCCCTCTAGCTTAGCAAATATAGTCTCTGATCTATCTAAGGCCACTCTAAGTTTCATGAATGAAATAAGGTCCTCCATTAGAAATTTGGAGGCACAAGTAGGCCAGCTGAGTAAAAGAGTCATTGAAACTCCAACTAGTACTCTCCCAAGCAATATAGAAGAGAATCAAAAAAGAGAGTGCAAGGCCATAACCTAACTTGGTGTGGCCGAACCTAGAGAGGAGGAGGAGGACGTGAATCCCAGTGAGGAAGACCTCATGGGACGTCCTCTGGACAAAAAAGAGTTCCCATTTGAGGAACCTAAGGAATCTGAGACTCATCTAGAGACCATAGAGATTCCATTGAACCTACTTCTGCCATTGGTGCACGAAATTGTGATCTCTTATAATGGCATTCAACTTGGTGTGCGCATTTACTAACTCAGCACTTTCTTCACAACCTCGCACAACTAACCAGCAAGTGCACTGGGTCGTCCAAGTAATAAACCTTACGTGAGTAAGGGTTGATCCCACGGAGATTGTTGCTATGAAGCAAGCTATGGTCATCTTGTAAATCTCAGTCAGGCGGATAATAAATGGGTATGGAGTTTTCGAATAATAATAATAAATAAACTAAAAATAAAGATAAAATACTTATGTAAATCATTAGTGGGAATTTCAGATAGGCGTATGAAGATGCTGTGCTCCTTCTGAATCTCTGCTTTTCTACTGCCTTCATCCAATCCTTCTTACTCCTATCCATGGCAAGTTGTATGTAGGGCATCGCCGTTGTCAATGGCTACATCCCATCCTCTCAGTGAAAAAGGTCCAAATGCTCTATCACGGCACGGCTAATCATCTGTCGGTTCTCAATCATGTCGTAATAGAATCCCTTGATTCTTTTGCGTTTGTCATCATGCCAAACAATCGCGAGTTTGAAGCTCGTCATAGTCATTCAATCCCGGAATCTTACTCGGAATACCACAGACAAGGTTTAGACTTTCGGGATTCTCATGAATACCTCCATCAATTCTAGCTTATACCACAAAGACTCTGATCTCACGGAATGGAAGGCTCGGTTGTCAGGCAAGAGCAACCATGCGTTGTGCATTAGAAATCCAAGAGATACACACTCTAGCTTTCGCTTGTAGAACGGAAGTGGTTGTCAGGCACGCATTCATAGGGACGGATGATGATGGGTGTCACGGATCATCACATCCATCAGATTCAAGTACGAGTAGTATCTTAGAATAGAAATAAGATTGAATTTGAATAAAAGATAGTAGTAATTCAAAGATAGTATCTTAGCAGAGCTCCACACCCTTAATCTATGTTGTATAGAAACTCCACCGTTGAAAATACAAAGATGTAACGTGGTCAAAAAGACGACTAATACAATAGTAAAATATCCTCTTTATACTAGACTAGTTACTAGGGTTTACAGAAGTAAGTAATTGATGCAGAAATCCACTTCCAGGGCCCACTTGGTGTGTGCTTGGGCTGAACATGAACTATACACGTGCAGAGACTTCTTTTGGAGTTGAACGCCAAGTTGTAACGTGTTTTTGGCGTTCAACTCTGGTTCGTGACATGTTTCTGGCGTTTGACTCCAGAATGCAGCGTAGAACTGGCGTTGAGCGCCAGTTTGCGTCATCTAATCCCAAATAAAGTATGGACTATTATATATTGCTGGAAAGCTCTGAATGTCTGCTTTCCAACGCCGTTGAGAGCGCGCGATTTGGAGTTTTGTAACTCCAGAAAATCCATTTCGAGTCCAGGGAGGTCTGAATCCAACAATATGAGCAGCCATTTATTAGCCTTTTATCAGAGTTTCGCTCAGGTTCCTCAATTTCACCCAGAAAATACCTGAAATCACAGAAAAACACACAAACTGATAGTAACGTTCAGAAATGTGAATTTAGCATAAAAACTAATGAAAGCATCCCTAAAAATAGCTAGTTTATACTAAAAACTATCTAAAAATAATGCCAAAAAGCATATAAATTATCCGCTCATCACAACACCAAACTTAAATTTTTGCTTGTCCCCAAGGAACCGAAAATCAAATAGGATAAAAAGAAGAGAATATACTATAAATCCCAAAATATCAATGAATATTAGTTCTAATTATATGAGCGGGACTTGTAGCTTTTTGTTTCTGAACAGTTTTGGCATCTCACTTTTTCCTTTGAAGTTTTAGACTGATTGGCATCTATAGGAACTTAGAATTTCAGATAGTGTTATTGATTCTCCTAGTTAAGTATGTTGATTCTTGAACACAGCTACTTTTATGAGTCTTGGCTGTGGCCATAAGCACTTTATTTTCCAGTATTACCACCAGATACATAAATGCCACAGACACATAGCTGGGTGAACCTTTTCAGATTGTGACTCAGCTTTGCTAAAGTCCCCAGTTAGAGGTGTCCAGAGTTCTTAAGCACACTCTTTTAGCTTTGGATCATGACTTTAACCACTCATTCTTAAGTTTTTTCACTTGGACCTGCATGCCACAAGCACATGGTTAGGGACAGCTTGAATTAGCTACTTAGGCCTGGATTTTATTTTCTTGGGCCCTCTTATCCATTGATGCTCAAAGCCTTGGATCCTTTTTACCCTTGCCTTTTGGTTTTAAAGGCTATTGGCTTTTTCTGCTTGCTTTTTTTTTAATTTTTTTGCCATTTTTTTCGCAAGCTTTTGTTTTTTCACTGCTTTTTCTTGCTTCAAGAATCAATTTTCATGATTTTTTAGATTGTCAATAACATTCTCTTTGTTCAACATTCTTTCAAGAGCCAACAATTTTAACATTCATAGAAAACAAGATTAAAATTATGAACTGTTCAAGCATTCATTCAGAAAACAAAAAGTATTGTCACCACATCAATATAATTAAACTAAATTCAAGGATAATTTCAAAATTCATGTACTTCTTGTTCTTTTGAATTAGAAACATTTTTCATTTAAGAGAGGTGAAGGCTTTATGGAATTATTCATAGCCTTAAGACATAGTTACTCAATACTAATGATCATGAGGTAGAGACACAAAACATAAACACACACATAGCATAAAAACCGAAAAAACAGAAAAAATAAGAACAAGAAATGAGTCCACCTTAGTGATGGTGGCGCTTTCTTCTTGAAGAACCAATGATGTCCTTGAGTTCTTCTATGTCTCTTCCATGCTTTTGTTGCTCCTCCCTTATTTCTCTTTGATCTTCTCTAATTTCATGGAGAATGATGGAGTGCTCTTGATGTTCCACCCTTAATTGATCCATATTGTAACTCAAGTCTTCTAGAGTGGTGTTGAGTTGTTCCCAATAGTTATTGGGAGGAAAGTGCATCCCTTGAGGCATCTCAGGGATTTCTTGGTGATGAGCTTCCTCATTCGTCTCTTGGGTTCCATGAGTGGGCTCTCTTGTTTGCTCCATCCTTTTCTTAGTGATGGGCTTGTCCTCCTCAATGAGGATGTCTCCTTCTATGATAAAGATGGCAAATAAGATGAGGAAAAGCTAGCCTTGCCAAGGTAGAGGGCTTTACGGCTATTTTATAGAATTCAAGGGAGATGACTTCATGAACTTTTACTTCCTCTTCAATCATGATGCTATGAATTATGATGGCCCGATCCGCAATAACTTCAGATCGGTTGCTAGTGGGGATGATGGAGCGTTGGATGAACTCCAACCATCCTCTAGCCACAGGCTTGAGGTCCAGTCTTCTTAATTGAACTGGCTTGCCTTTGGAGTCTCTTTTCCATTGAGCTCCTTCCACACATATGTCCATAAGGACTTGGTCCAACCTGTGATTAAAGTTGACCCTTCTAGTGTAGGGGTGTGCATTTTCTTGCATTGTAGGCAAGTTGAATGCCAACCTCACATTTTCCGGACTAAAATCTAAGTATTTTCCCCGAACCATTGTAAGATATTTCTTCGGATTCGGGTTCATACTTTAGTCATGGTTCCTAGTGATCCATGCATTGGCGTAGAACTCTTGAACCATTAAGATTCTGACTTGTTGAATGGGGTTGGTCAGAACTTCCCAACCTCTTCTTTGGATCTCATGTCGGATCTCTGGATACTCATTTTTCTTGAGCTTGAAAGGGACCTCAGGGATCACCTTCTTCTTGGCCACAACATCATAGAAGTAGTCCTGATGGGCTTTGGAGATGAATCTCTCCATCTCCCATGACTCGGAGGTGGAAGCTTTTGTCTTCCCTTTCCCTTTTCTAGAGGTTTCTCTGGTCTTAGGTGCCATAGGTGGTTATGGAAAAATAAAAAGCTATGCTTTTACCACACCAAACTTAGAATATTGCTCACCCTCGAGCAAAATAAGAAAGAAAAGAAGAAGAGGAAGATAAAATATGGAGGAGAGTAGGGGGAGGTGTATTCGGCCAAGGTGTAGAAGAGAGGGTTGGGTTGTGTGAAAAATGAAGAAGGATGGAGGGGTTTATATAGTGAGGGGAGAGGGGGTAGGTTCGGCTATTTAGGGTGGGTTTGGGTGGGAAAGAAATTTTGAATTTTGAAGGTATGTGGGGTTTTTGGGAAAGAGTGGATGGATGTGAGTGGTGAAGGGAGTAATTGGAAAGAGAGATTGAGGTGATTGGTGAAGGGTTTTTGGGAAAGAGTGTTTATGGGAAAGAGAGTTTATGGGGAAGAGAAGATGAATGTGAAAAAGAGGAGAGAAGGTGAGTTGAGGTAGGTGGGGATCTTGAGATGATCCTGTGGGGTCCACAGATCCTGAGATGATCCTGTGGGGTCCACAGATTCTGAGGTGTCAAGGATTTACATCCCTGCACCAATTAGGCATGTAAAACGCCTTTGCATACAATTCTAGCATTTAAACGCCAAAGTGATGCTTATGTTGGGCATTCAACGCCCAATTGCAACATGTTTCTGGCATTGAACGCCAGTTCCGTGCTTGTTTCTGGCGTTCAGCGCCAGCTCTCCTCAGGGTATGTTCCTGGCGTTCAAACGCCAGGATGCTGCTTGTTTCTGGCATTCAACGCCAGATCCATGCTCTGTTCTGGCGTTGAATGCCAGCCAGATGCTCCTTACTGGCATTTGAACGCCAGTAAGTCCTTCCTCCAGGGTGTGATTTTTCTTCTGCTATTTTTGATTCTGTTTTTAATTTTAGTATTTTTTCGTCACTCCACATGATCATGAACCTAATAAAATATTAAAGAACAATAAAAGAAAAATAAAATTAGATAAATAAAAATTGGGTTGCCTCCCAATAAGCGCTTCTTTAATGTCACTAGCTTGACAGTGGGCTCTCATGGAGCTTCACAGGTGATCAGGTCAATGTTGTAGACTCCCAACACCAAACTTAGAGTTTGGATGTGGGGATTCAACACCCAACTTAGAGTTTGGCTGTGGCCTCTCAACACCAAACTTAGAGTTTGATTGTGGGGGCTTTGTTTGACTCTGTACTGAGAGAAGCTTTTCATGCTTACTCTCCATTGTTAAAGAAGAAGATCCTTGAGCCTTAAACACAAGGTAGTCCCCATTCAATTGAAGGACTAATTCTCCTCTGTTAACATCTATCACAGCTCCTGCTGTGGCTAGGAAAGGTCTTCCAAGGATGATGCATTCATCCTCCTCCTTCCTAGTGTCTAAGATTATGAAATCAGCAGGGATGTAAAGGCCTTCAACCTTTACCAACACGTCCTCTACCAATCCATAAGCTTGTCTTACTGACTTGTCTGCCATTTGTAATGAAAATATGGCAGGCTGTACCTCAATGATCCCCAGCCTCTCTATTACAGAGAGTGGCATAAGATTTATGCCTGACCCCAGGTCACACAGAGCTTTTTCAAAGATCATGGTGCCTATGGTGCAGGGTATTACGAATTTACCAGCATCTTATTTCTTTTGAGGTAAAGTTTGTTGAACCCATGTATCTAGTTCACCAATAAGCAAGGGAGGTTCACCTTCCCAAGTCTCATTACCAAACAACTTGGCATTCAGCTTCATAATAGCTCCTAGATATTGAGCAACTTACTCTCCAGTTACATCTTCATCCACTTCAGAGGAAGAATAATCTTCATAGCTCATGAATGGCAGAAGGAGGTTTAATGGAATCTCTATAGTCTCTATATGAGCCTCAGCTTTCTTTAGGTCCTCAATAGAGGACTCCTTCTTGCCTGAGAGACGTCCCATGAGGTCTTCCTTATTGGGATTCACGTCCTCTCCTTCCTCCCTAGGTTCGGCCATTTTGATTATGTCAATGGCCTTGCACTTTCTTTTTGGATTCTCTTCAGTATTGCTTGAGAGAGTACTAGGAGGAGTTTCAGTTACTTTCTTACTCAGCTGGCCCACTTGTGCCTCCAAATTTCTGATGGAGGACCTTGCCTCACTTATGAAACTTAAAGTGGCCTTAAACAGATCAAAGACTAAATTTGCTAAGTTAGAGGCTGCTCAGAATTCTCTGTCTGTTGCTGAGAAGATAATGGATAAGGCTTGATATTGCTGAGCCTATTTCTTCCACCATTATTAAAGCCTTGTTGGGGCTTTTGTTGACCTTCCATGATAAATTTGGATGATTTCTCCATGATGAATTATAGGTGTTTCCATAAGGTTCACACATGTAATTTACCTCAGCCATTGCAGGATTCTCAGGATCATAAGCTTCTACTTTAGAAGATGTCTCTTTAGTACTTTGATGATTGGATTTTTGACGGTTTAGAATTTCACAAATGAATTCTCGTTGCAAGTATAGTTTCTAAACCAATCACTAACCCTTTCATACAAAAATTTGTTTGTCACAAGTACAAACCCCTAATTTTATAAACCGAAGTATTCAAACCTCGGGTCGTTCTCCCTAGGAATTACAACAAAGTGTCTTGTTATTGGTTGTGAGTTATATTTGGGGTTTTTAAGATTTTAGACAAGAAATATAAATGGCAAAGAAAATAAACTAACAACTATAAAAGGCTCTTGGCAAGGTATGAGAACTAGAAGTCCTATCCTAGTTATCCTCCTCAATTGTGATGACAAATTGTCCATCGCTCCCACTTAGTTAACCTCTAACCATGGAGGAAAGTCAAGTGGATGAATCAATTTGATTCCTCAAGTCCTAATCAACTCCTAAAGGAAAGACTAGCTTTAGAGGCATTCAAATCAATTAGCAACTTCTAATTATCAATCAACAAAGGAATTAGATAACTCAAGAGTCACTAATTACTCTACCTAGGCCAAGAGGAACAAAACCTACACTAAAATCCAACCAAGCATTTCATCAAACACTTGGAAGGCACAAAAGAAAAGCATGGTAATTTGAGAACAAGAATAGAATCTAGCAACAATTATTGCAAAGAATTAACAACAACAATCAAGGAAATCACAATTATCATGAATTACCTCAAATTGCATTATTGAAAGAGGAAATGAAAGAACAACAATCTATCCAAAACAAAATGAAGAATTACAATTATTAAAACACATAACTAGAAAGAGGAAGAGGAGAAGATTAAGAATTGGCAAAGGAGAAGTGAATCAAAGCATGAATTAAACCTAGATCTAAGAAGAGAGATTAACCTAAACCTAATTCTAGAGAGAAGTGAGAGTTTCTCTCTCTAAAACTAACTCTAAACTAATCCTAATTATGCTATATGCTTCCAAATGATCTCTTCCCCTTTAATCCTTGATCCTTTTATTCCTTCCTATCAGCAATTGGCACCAAAATGGGTTCAGAAAACCCTCTCAAATCGCCAGGCACGTGTTGCTTTAATGAAGGCATGTGCGGTCATCGACGCGTGCGCGCACGGTACGCGTGCGCGTCCTTGGTCGATTCTGCAATGTGCGCGTGAGCGCGTTGTGCGCGTGCGCGTGCTTGGCCGAGATCAATTCTTTTGTCTTTTGTGCTTCTCTCCACTTGCATGCTTTCTTCCTTGCTTTCTTTGATCCATGCCTAGCCTATTTCAATCCTGGAATTACTAACAAACACATCAAGGCATCTTATGGAATCAAGGAGAAATTAGAATTCATAAAAATAAGGCTTAAAAAGCATGTTTTTACACTTAAGCATAAATATAGGAGAGATAACAAAACCATGCTAATTCATAGGCTAAATGTGACAACAGGTTATCAAAATACTCTAAATTCAATACAAGATAAACCCTAAAAATGGGGTTTATCAGTACTGTTGGATGCATTTTGCCATCCATTCAGACTTTGAGAAATCATGTTGACTTTCTGAGTCAACATTTTGTTCTGAATCAATATGGCATTCAGAGCATCAATTTCAAGAACTCCCTTCCTTTGTGGTGTCCCATTATTCACGGAATTCCTCTCAGAAGTGTACATGAACTGGTTATTTGCAACCATGTCAATAAGTTCTTGAGCTTCTGCAGGCGTTTTCTTTAGGTGAATGGATCCACCTGCAGAATGGTCCAGTGACATCTTAGAGAACTCAGATAGACCATAATAGAATATATCTATCATGGTCCATTCTGAAAACATGTCAGAAGGACATCTTTTGGTCATCTGCTTGTATTTTTCCTAAGCTTCATAGAGGGATTTACCATCTTTTTGTTTGAAGGTCTGAACATCCACTCTAAGCTTGCTTAGCTTTTGAGGAGGAAAGAACTTAGCCAAGAAGGTCGTGACCAGCTTATCCCAGGAGTCCAGGCTATCTTTAGGTTAAGAGTCCAACCATGTTCTAGCTCTGTCTCTTACAACAAATGGGAAAAGCATGAGCCTGTAGACTTCAGGATCTACTCCATTAGTCTTAACAGTCTCACAGATCTACAAGAACTCAGTCAAGAACTGGTAGGGATCTTCTGATGAAAGTCCATGAAACTTGCAGTTCTGATGTATTAGAGCAACTAATTGAGGTTTCAGCTCAAAATTATTTGCTCCAATGGCAGGAATTGAGATGCTTCTTCCATCAAACTTGGACGTAGGTGCAGTATAATCACCAAGCGTCCTTCTTGCGTTATTGTTGTTGGGTTCGACTGCTATCTCCTTTTCTTGTTCAAAAATTTCAGCAAGGTTGTCTCTGGATTGTTGTAATTTAGCTTCTCTTAGTTTCCTCTTTAGATTCCTTTTAGGTTCTGGATCAGCTTTAACAAGAATGCCTTTTTCCTTGTTCCCGCTCATATGAGAAAGAAGAGAACAGAAAAAGAAGAGGAATCCTTTATGTCACAGTATAGAGATTCCTTTATGTTAGTAGGAGAAGAAGGGAATAAAGAAAGGAGAATCCAAACACAAGGGTGAGGATAGGGATAGAGATTTGAGATGAAGAGAAGTGTTAGTAAATGAATAAATAAATAGAATAAGATGAGAGACAGAAGTTTTCGAAAATAATTTTGAAAAGGAGTTAATAATTTTCTAAAATTAAGATAAGAAATAAATTAAAATTAAAATTTAAAATAATTAATTAATTAAAAAGAATTTTTGAAAAAGAGGGAGGTATTTTCGAAAATTAAAGAGAGAAAAGTTGTTAGGTGGTTTTGAAAAAGATAAGAAATAAACAAAAAGTCAAATAGTTAGTTGAAAAAGATTTGAAAGTCAATTTTGAAAAGATAAGAAGATAAGAAGATATTTTGAAATCAAATTTTTGAAAAAAAAAAGATAAAATTTTGAAAAAAGATATGATAAAAAGATATGATTAAAAAGATATGGTTGGAAAAGATTTAATTTTTAAAATTAAAATTAATTACTTGACTAACAAGAAACTAAAAGATATGATTCTAGAATTTAAAGATTGAACCTTTCTTAACAAGAAAGTAACAAACTTCAAATTTTTGAATCAATCATATTAATTGTTAGCATAATTTTCGAAAATAAAGATAAAACTAAGAAAAAGATTTTTGAAAAATATTTTAAAGGATTTTCGTAAATTAATAAGAGAAAATGAAAAAGATTTAATTTTTGAAAAATTTTTGAAAAGATAAGATTTTTAAAATTTGAAAATTTGACTTGACTTACAAGAAACAATTAATTAAAAATTTTTTTTTGACTAAGTCAACCCAAATTTTCGAAATTTTGAGAGAAAAAAAGGAAAAGATATATTTTTTATTTTTGAATTTTTTAATTATGAGAGAGAAAAACATAAAAAATGACTCACAACATGATAATTATGAATCAACACACATGATGCATGCAAGAACACTATGAATGTCAAGATGAACACCAAGAACACTTTGAAGATCATGGTGAACATCAAGAACATATTTTTGAAAAATTTTTTATGCAAAGAAAACATGCAAGACACCAAACTTAGAAATTTGCAATGCTTAGACACTATGAATGCAAAAATACACATGAAAAACATCAAAAGATACAAAACAAGAAAACATCGAGATCAAACAAGAAGATTTACCAAGAACAACTTAAAGATCATGAAGAACACATGCATGGATTTTCGAAAAATGCATAAATTTTTAGAAAAATGCAATTGACACCAAACTTAAAAGTTGACTCAAGACTCAAAGAAGAAACACAAAATATTTTTTATTTTTATGATTTTATTATTTTTTGTATTTTATTTTATATTTTTTCGAAAAACATATAGGAAAAAGAAAATAAGAAATTCAAATTTTTTTTTAAAAAGAATTCCAGGAATCTTTTAATATTAGCCTAAAGCTCCAATCCAAGGGTTGGACATGGCTTAATAGCCAACCAACTTTAGGATATAAATCAGACATACAACAGCTGATATTTCAATTAACTTGCCTCTATGCTGATGGTTGGAAGCCTTAATCCAAAAGAATTTTGGATAGAGGTTTTACAGCCAGCCAGGCTTCAACATATTACCATGAAACTCTAGAATTCATTCTTTAAAAATATAGAAAATTTTCGAAAATAAAAGGAAAAATTTTTGAAAGATTTTTGAAATTTTTTTCGAAAATAAAACAAAAAGAAAATTACCTAATCTGAGCAATACGATGAACCGTCAGTTGTCCAAACTCGAACAATCCCCGGCAACGGCGCCAAAAACTTGGTGCATGAAATTGTGATCTCTTATAAAGGCATTCAACTTGGTGTGCGCATTTACTAACTCAGCACTTTCTTCACAACATCGCACAACTAACCAGTAAGTGCACTGGGTCGTCCAAGTAATAAACCTTACGTGAGTAAGGGTCGATCCCACGGAGATTGTTCGTATGAAGCAAGCTATGGTCATCTTGTAAATCTCAGTCATGCGGATAATAAATGGGTATGGAGTTTTCGAATAATAATAATAAATAAACTGAAAATAAAGATAGAAATACTTATGTAAATCATTGGTGGGAATTTCAGATAGGCATATGAAGATGTTGTGCTCCTTCTGAATCTCTGCTTTCCTACTGCCTTCATCCAATCCTTCTTACTCCTGTCCATGGCAAGCTGTATGTAGGGCATCACCATTATCAATGGCTACATCCCATCCTCTCGGTGAAAAAGGTCCAAATGCTCTGTCACGGTACGACTAATCATCTGTCGGTTATCGATCATATCGGAATAGAATCCCTTGATTCTTTTGCGTTTGTCATCACGTCCAACAATCACGAGTTTAAAGCTCGTCACAGTCATTCAACCCAGGAATCCTACTCAGAATACCACAGACAAGGTTTAGACTTTCTGGATTCTCATGAATGCCGCCATCAATTCTAGCTTATACCACGAAGACTCTGATCTCACTGAATGGAAGGCTCGGTTGTCAGGCGAGAGCAACCATGTGTCATGCATCAGGATTCTCATGAATGCCGCCATCAATTCTAGCTTATACCACGAAGACTCTGATACACACTCTAGCTTTCGCTTGTAGAACGGAAGTGGTTGTCAGGCACGCGTTCATAGGGACGGATGATGATGAGTGTCACAGATCATCACAACCATCAGATTAAAGTATGAGTAGTATCTTAGAACAGAAATAAGATTGAATTTGAATAAAAGATAGTAGTAATTGCATTAAAACCCGAGGTACAGCAGAGCTCCACACCCTTAATCTATGGTGTGTAGAAACTCCACCGTTGAAAATACATAAGTGATGAAGGTTTAGGCATGGCCGAATGGCCAGCCCCCCAAAATGTGATCAATAGTCTCCTCAGATGAATAATGGAATAAAACCGAGACCAAAGATGTAACGTGGTCAAAAAGACGACTAATACAATAGTAAAATATCCTATTTATACTAGACTAGCTACTAGGGTTTACAGAAGTAAGTAATTGATGCAGAAATCCACTTCCAAGGCCCACTTGGTGTGTGCTTGGGCTGAACTTGAACTTTAGACGTGCAGAGACTTCTTTTGGAGTTGAACGCCAAGTTGTAACGTGTTTTTGGCATTCAACTCTGGTTCGTGACGTGTTTCTGGCGTTTGACTCCAAAATGCAGCATAGAACTGGCGTTAAGTGCCAGTTTGCATCGTCTAATCCCGAATAAAGTATAAACTATTATATATTGCTGGAAAGCTCTGAATGTCTAATTTCCAACGCCGTTAAGAGTGCGCCATTTGGAGTTCTGTAGCTCCAGAAAATCCATTTCGAGTGCAGGGAGGTCAGAATCCAACAACATGAGCAGTCCTTTATTAGCCTTTTATTAGAGGTTTGCTCAGGTCCCTCAATTTTAGCCAGAAAATATCTGAAATCACAGAAAATCACACAAACTCATAGAAAGTCTAGAAATGTGAATTTAGCATAAAAACTAATGAAAACATCCCTAAAAATAGCTAGATTATACTAAAAACTATCTAAAAACAATGCCAAAAAGCGTATAAATTATCCGCTCATCAGCCATTCATGAGCTCTGATGAATATTCTTCCTCTGAGGAGGATGAAGATATCACTGAATGAACCTCCATTACTCATTAATGAACTTAATGACTTGGTTAGTGGTTCACAAAATTGTGATCATCAATGGCGCCATCAACATGGTACGCTCAATTGCAATCTCAACTTTTTATCACAACTTCGCACAACTAACCAGCAAGTGTCCTGGGTCGTCCAAGTAATAAACCTTATGCGAGTAAGGGTCGATCCCACAGAGATTGTTGGTATGAAGCAAGCTATGGTCACCTTGTAAATCTTAGTCAGGCAAACTCAAAGGGTTATGAATGATGAATAGAACATAAAGATAAAGATAGAGATACTTATGTAATTCATTGGTGGGAATTTCAGATAAGCGTATGAAGATGCTTGGTCCCTTCCGTCTCTCTGCTTTCCTACTGTCTTCATCCAATCCTTCTTACTCCTTTCCATGGCAAGCTGTATTCAACGGTTTCACCGTTGTCAGTGGCTACCTCCCATCCTCTCAGTGGAAATGTTCAACGCACCCTGTCACGGCACGGCTATCCATCTGTCGGTTCTCAATCAGGTCGGAATAGAATCCAGTGATTCTTTTGCGTCTGTCACTAACGCCCAGCCCTCAAGAGTTTGAAGCTCATCACAGTCATTCAATCATTGAATCCTACTCAGAATACCACAGACAAGGTTTAGACCTTCCGGATTCTCTTGAATGCCGCCATCAGTTCTAGCTTATACCACGAAGATTCCGGTTAAAGAATCCAAGAGATATCCCCCCAATCTAAGGTAGAACGGAGGTGGTTGTCAGGCACATGTTCATAGGTGAGAATGATGATGAGTGTCACGGATCATCACATTCATCAAGTTGAAGAACAAGTGATATCTTAGAACAAGAACAAGCAGAATTGAATAGAAGAACAATAGTAATTGCATTAATACTCGAGGTACAGTAGAGCTCCACACCTTAATCTATGGTGTGTAGAAACTCCACCGTTGAAAATACATAAGAACAAGGTCTAGGCATGGCCAAATGGCCAGCCTCCCAAAGTGATCAAAAGATCTAAAGATCAAAAGATTCCAAAGATCAGAAGATACCAAGATGAAAATACAATAGTAAAAGGTCCTATATATAGAGAACTAGTAGCCTAGGGTGTACAGAGATGAGTAAATGACATAAAAATCCACTTCCGGGCCCACTTGGTGTGTGCTTGGGCTGAGCATTGAAGCATTTTCGTGTAGAGACTCTTCTTGGAGTTAAACGCCAGCTTTGGTGCCAGTTTGGGTGTTTAACTCCCATCCTTGTGCCAGTTTCGGCGTTTAACGCTGGAAATTCTGAGGGTGACTTTGAACGCCGGTTTGGGCCATCAAATCTTAGGCAAAGTATGGACTATCATATATTGCTGGAAAGCACAGGATGTCTAATTTTTAACGCCGTTGAGAGTGCGCCAATTGGACTTCTGTAGCTCCAGAAAATCCACTTCGAGTGCAGGGAGGACAGAATCCAACAGCATTTGCAGTCCTTTTTAGTCTCTGAATCAGATTTTTGCTTAGGTCCCTCAATTTCAGCCAGAAAATACCTGAAATCATAGAAAAACACACAAACTCATAGTAAAAGTCCAGAAAAGTGAATTTTAACTAAAAACTAATAAAAATATACTAAAAACTAACTAGATCATACTAAAAACATACTAAAAACAATGCCAAAAAGCGTACAAATTATCCGCTCATCACAACACCAAACTTAAATTGTTGCTTGTCCCCAAGCAACTGAAAATCAAATCAGATAAAAAGAAGAGAATATGCAATGAATTCCAAAAACATCTATGAAGATCAGTATTAATTAGATGAGCGGTGCTTTTAGCTTTTTGCCTCTGAACAGTTTTGGGATCTCACTCTATCCTTTAAAATTCAGAATGATTGGCTTCTTTAGGAACTCAGAATCCAGACAGTGTCATTGATTCTCCTAGTTAATTATGATGATTCTTGAACACAACTACTTATTGAGTCTTGGCCGTGGCCCAAAGCACTCTGTCTTCCAGTATTACCACCGGATACATACATGCCACAGACACATAATTGGGTGAACCTTTTCAGATTGTGACTCAGCTTTGCTAGAGTCCCCAATTAGAGGTGTCTAGGATTCTTAAGCACACTCTTTTTGCCTTGGAACACAACTTTATTTCTTTCTTTTCTTTCTTTTTTTCTCTTTTTTTTTTCGTTTTTTTCGTTTTTTTTCTTCTTCTTTTTTTTTGTATTCACTGCTTTTTCTTGCTTCAAGAATCATTTTTATGATTTTTCAGATCCTCAGTAACATGTCTCCTTTTTCATCATTCTTTCAAAAGCCAACATTCATGAACCACAAATTCAAAAGACATATGCACTGTTTAAGCTTACATTCAGAAAACAAAAATATTGCCACCACATCAAAATAATTAAACTGTTATAAAATTCAAAATTCATGCAATTCTTTTCTTTTTCAATTAAGAACATTTTTCATTCAAGAAAGGTGATGGATTCATAGGACATTCATAACTTTAAGGCATAGACACTAAGACACTAATGATCACAAGACACAAACATAGATAAACATAAGCACTAAAATTCAAAAAACAGAAAAATAAAGAACAAGGAAATTAAAGAACGGGTCCACCTTAGTGATAGCGGCTTGTTCTTCCTCTTGAAGATCCTATGGAGTGCTTGAGCTCCCCAATGTCTCTTCCTTGTCTTTGTTGCTCCTCTCTCATGATTCTTTGATCTTTTCTAATTTCATGGAGGAGAATGGAATGTTCTTGGTGCTCCACCCTTAGTTGTCCCATGTTGGAACTCAATTCTCCTAGGGAGGTGTTTAGTTGCTCCCAATAGTTTTGTGGAGGAAAGTGCATCCCTTGAGGCATCTCAGGGATTTGATGATGAGAGGGGTCTCTTGTTTGCTCCATCCTCTTTTTAGTGATGGGCTTGTCCTCATCAATGGGAATGTCTCCCTCTATGTCAACTCCAACTGAATAACAGAGGTGACAAATGAGATGAGGAAAGGCTAACCTTGCCAAGGTAGAGGACTTGTCCGCCACCTTATAAAGTTCTTGGGATATCACCTCATGAACTTCTATTTCTTCTCCAATCATGATGCTATGGATCATGATAGCCCGGTCTATAGTAACTTCGGACCGGTTGCTAGTGGGAATGATTGAGCGTTGGATAAACTCCAACCATCCCCTAGCCACGGGCTTGAGGTCATGCCTTCTCAGTTGAACCGGCTTCCCTCTTGAATCTCTCTTTCATTGGGCGCCCTCTTCACAAATGACTGTGAGGACTTGGTCCAACCTTTGATCAAAGTTGACCCTTCTAGTGTAAGGATGTTCATCTCCTTGCATCATGGGCAAGTTGAATGCCAATCTTACATTTTTCGGACTAAAATCCAAGTATTTCCCCCGAACCATAGTAAGCCAATTCTTTGGATCCGGGTTCACACTTTGATCATGGTTCTTGGTGATCCATGCATTGGCATAGAACTCTTGAACCATTAAGATTCCGACTTGTTGAATGGGGTTGGTAAGAACTTCCCAACCTCTCCTTCGGATCTCATGTCGGATCTCTGGATATTCACTCTTTTTGAGTTTGAAAGGGACCTCGGGGATCACCTTCTTCAAGGCCACAACTTCATAGAAGTGGTCTTGATGCACCCTTGAGATGAATTTCTCCATCTCCCATGACTCGGAGGTGGAAGTCAATGCCTTCCCTTTTCCCTTTCTTGAGGTTTCTCCGGCCTTGGATGCCATAAATGGTTATGGAAAAACAAAAAGCAATGCTTTTACCACACCAAACTTAAAAGGTTTGCTCGTCCTCGAGCAAAATAAGAAAGAAGAGAGTAGAAGAAGAAGAAATAGAGGAGATGGAGGAGGCTTTGTGGTTCGGTCAAAGGGTGGGTTTGGGAGGGAAAGTGGTTTAAATTTGAATGGTGGGGTAGGTGGGATTTTATGAAGGATGGATGTGAGTGGTGAAGAGAAAGATGGGATTTGATAGGTGAAGGGTTTTTGGGGAAGAGGTGTTGAGGTGATTGGTGAATGGGTAAAGAAGAGAGAGAGTGTGGTGGGGTAGGTAGGGATCCTGTGGGGTCCACAGATCCTGAGGTGTCAAGGAAAAGTCATCCCTGCACCAAGTGGCGAGCAAAATTGCTCTTTGTGCCAATTTTGGCATTAAACGCCGGGCTGCTGCCCATTTCTGGCGTTTAACGCCAAGTTCTTGCCCTTTTTTGGCGTTTAACGCCAGTTTGGTGCCCCTTTCTGGCGTTAAACGAAATTGTGATCATCAATGGCGCCATCAACATGGTACGCTCAATTGCAATCTCAACTTTTTATCACAACTTCGCACAACTAACCAGCAAGTGTACTGGGTCGTCCAAGTAATAAACCTTACGCGAGTAAGGGTCGATCCTACAGAGATTGTTGGTGTGAAGCAAGCTATGGTCACCTTGAAAATCTTAGTCAGGCAAACTCAAAGGGTTATAAAGGATGAATAGAACATAAAGATAAAGATAGAGATACTTATGTAATTCATTGGTGGGAATTTCAGATAAGCGTATGAAGATGCTTGGTCCCTTCCGTCTCTCTGCTTTCCTACTGTCTTCATCCAATCCTTCTTACTCCTTTCCATGGCAAGCTGTATGGAAGGGTTTCACTGTTGTCAGTGGCTACCTCCCATCCTCTCAGTGGAAATGTTCAACGCACCCTGTCACGACACGGCTATCCATCTGTCGGTTCTCAATCAGGTCGGAATAGAATCCAGTGATTCTTTTGCGTCTGTCACTAACGCCCAGCCCTCAGGAGTTTGAAGCTCGTCACAGTCATTCAATCATTGAATCCTACTCAGAATACCACAGACAAGGTTTAGACCTTCCGGATTCTCTTGAATGCCGCCATCAGTTCTAGCTTATACCACGAAGATTCCGGTTAAAGAATCCAAGAGATATCCACCCAATTTAAGGTAGAACGGAGGTGGTTGTCAGGCACACGTTCATAGGTGAGAATGATGATGAGTGTCACGGATAATCACATTCATCAAGTTGAAGAACAAGTGATATCTTAGAACAAGAACAAGCGGAATTGAATAGAAGAACAATAGTAATTGCATTAATACTCGAGGTACAGCAGAGCTCCACACCTTAATCTATGGTGTGTAGAAACTCCACCGTTGAAAATACATAAGAACAAGGTCTAGGCATGGCCGAATGGCCAGCCTCCCAAAGTGATAAAAATATCTAAAGATCAAAAGATTCCAAAGATCAGAAGATACCAAGATTAAAATACAATAGTAAAAGGTCCTATATAGAGAGAACTAGTAGCCTAGGGTGTACAGAGATGAGTAAATGACATAAAAATCCACTTCCGGGCCCACTTGGTATGTGCTTGGGCTGAGCATTGAAGCATTTTCATGTAGAGACTCTTCTTGGAGTTAAACGCCAGCGTTGGTGCCAGTTTGGGCGTTTATCTCCCATCCTTGTGCCAGTTCCGGCGTTTAACGCTAGGAATTCTGAGGGTGACTTTGAACGCCTGTTTGGGCCATTAAATCTTGGGCAAAGTATGGACTATCATATATTTCTGGAAAGCCCAGGATGTCTACTTTCCAACGCCGTTGAGAGCGTGCCAATTGGGCTTCTATAGCTCCAGAAAATCCACTTCGAGTGCAGGGAGGTCAGAATCCAACAACATCTGCAGTCCTTTTTAGCCTCTGAATCAGATTTTTGCTTAGGTCCCTCAATTTCAGCCAGAAAATACCTGAAATCACAGAAAAACACACAAACTCATAGTAAAAGTCCAGAAAAGTGAATTTTAACTAAAAACTAATAAAAATATACTAAAAACTAACTAGATCATACTAAAAACATACTAAAAACAATGCCAAAAAGCGTACAAATTATCCGCTCATCAGTTAGGCCGACATTACCTCAAAAGAAACAGGATCCTGGTAAATTCTTAATACCCTGTACCATAGGCACCATGACCTTTGAGAAGGCTCTGTGTGACCTGGGGTCATGCATAAACTTAATGCCACTCTCTGTAATGGAGAAACTGGGAATCTTTGCGGTACAGGCTACCAAATTCTCATTAGAGATGGGAGACAAATCCATGAAAAATGCTTATGGACACGTAGAGGACGTGCTAGTAGAAAAGAGGTCAAAGGCCTTTACATCCCTGCTGATTTCATAATCCTAGACACTAGAAAGGATGAGGATGAATCCATCATCCTCGGAAGACCCTTCTTAGCCACAGCAAAAGTGTGATTGATGTGGACAAAGGAAAGTTGATCTTTCAATTGAATGAGGACTACCTTGTGTTTAAAACTCAAGTATCTCCCTCTGTAACCATGGAGAGGAAGCAAGAAAAGCTTCTCTCAATGCAGACTCAAACAAAGCCCCCACAGTCAAACTCTAAGTTTGGTGTTGGGAGGCTACAACCATACTCTAATTTTGGTGTTGAACCCCCACATTCAAACTCTAAGTTTGGTGTTGGGAGGTCCTAACAATGCTCTGAACATATGTGAAGCTCCATAAGAGCTCACTGTCAAGCTATGGACATTAAAGAAGTGCTTATTGGGAGGCAACCCAATTTTATTTATTTATGTTATTTTCTTTTTTTTTTTTAGGTTGATGATCATGTGGAGTCACAAAAACAATTGCAAAAATTAAAGAAAAATAAAAAACAACATTAAAAATAGCACACTCTAGAGAAGACACTTACTGGCGTTTAAACACCAGTAAAGGTAGCAGAATGGGCATTTAACGGCCAGTCTGGCACCATTCTGGGCGTTAAACACCATAAACAAGCACCAGACTGGCGTTAAACGCCAGAAAGAAGCAACAATCTGGTGTTAAGCGCCAGAAACAGGTTTCAACCTAGCATTTAACGCCAGGAAGGGAATAAAAGCTGGTGTTTAATGCCAGAAACAAGCAGCAATCTGGCATTAAATGCCAAGATTGCACAGTAAGGGAATTTTGCCCGCCTAAAAGAAGATGGGATGGAATCTTTGACACCTTAGGATTTGTGGACCCCACAGGATCCCCACCTACCCTACCTCTCTCTCTCTCTCACTCACAAATCACCTCCATACCTCTTCCCCAAAACCCCACCTACCTCACTTTAAAAATTCAAACACTTTTCCCTCCCAAACCCAACCCTAATGACCGAAACCCAACCCTCCCCTCACCCCTATATAAACCCCTCACTACTCCTTCATATTCACACAACACAAACACCTTTGCCCTCTCTTGGTCGAACCATCTATCTCCCTCTATCTCCTCCATTTTCCTCTTCTTCCTTTTCTTTTTTTCTTCTTTTTGCTCGAGGACAAGCAAACCTTTTAAGTTTTGTGTGGTAAAAGCATTGCTTTTTGTTTTTCCATAACCATTTATGGCACCTAAGGCCAGAGAAACCTCTAGAAAGAGGAAAGGGAAGGTAAAAGCTTCCACCTTTGAGTCATGGAAGATGGAGAGATTCATCTTAAAGGTCCATCAAGACCACTTCTATGAAGTTGTGGCCAAGAAGAAGGTGATCCCTGAGGTTCCTTTCATGCTCAAGAAAAATGAGTATTCGGAGATCCGACATGAGATCCGAAGAAGAGGTTGGGAAGTTCTTACCAATCCCATTCAACAAGTCAGAATCTTAATGGTTCAAGAGTTCTATGCCAATGCATGGATCAATAGGAACCATGATCAAAGTATGAACCCGAATCCAAAGAACTGGCTTACAATGGTTCAGTAAAGGAAACACCTCTTATATATCATAAAGTATATCAATTCTCATTGTTATTACGTCATCTTTAAGCTAGAACCTTTTTGAGGCAAGCTCGGTAATGCAGTGATGAAAAACCTAGTTTTTGAACCGTATCGGTTAGGAGTTTTAATTCTAGTTTTCGTAAATAGTCTCAGTTTGATGAACCGGACTAGATTCATGAGAGAAGAGAGATAATAGTATAATATTATCATTACATTAGTATTAGAAGATGCTTGAATGATATTATAAGGTTACCTGGTCTGTTTTAGTTAAAAACATGAAATCGGTTTAACCGGGTTCACAGTTTACTGGTGCAGCTTAACACTGGCACTCTCTGATGACTTTAGCATTGGTAAGGCCTCATTATACATGTTTTATTCTTATAATAAATATGTTACTAGTGTCAATTATGCTAGTAGCTCAGAAAATAATTTTTAGAGATGTTTTTACAAGTGTTTCGATACATCTAGTTTTAGTAGTTATACACATGAGATATTTTAATATTATTTTAATCCACCTCCAAGCCAACCAATCACAACTCACCTTACACCCCCAAGACACTCCAAGGCTGGTCATTTACTCCCTTTGACCGAAATTGAAAGGAGAGAAAAGAGAGAAAACTTCATGAACACTTAATCTTCAAAGCTTGATTTCTTCTGAACTAAAACTCAAATCAAAACTCTGATTTCACCAAAATGATCCTTTCTTCTTTCTCTACATGATCATATGACTTATCAAGGCTGGAAATAAGGTGAGATGGCTGTCTCCCTCCCTCTTCAATTCGGTTTTCAAGTAAAACCATGCAAAATATGTGTTTTTTTGATGTTCTTCCTTAGGAATCATGTTTAACTTGACTTGAAGGCCAAGAAACGTGATTTCCCAGCTATGCTAAGGTTATAAATCACTTCCTAACATGATGAGGGAGATTTGGTTAGTTGAGGGCTTTTGAATTTAAAGTTGTTCTTGATGTGATTTAGGAGGAAAAAGTGCTTAAGGACCACCTAAAAGTATAACCAAATTTGGAGCAGCAAAACCAGGTAGGGTGTGACAAATTTAATCTTGATTGATTGTGTTTGAGATGTGTGATTATGATATGGTTTTGTTATGCTTGAAATTGGTTGCTTATATGAGTTATTCATGGTGAAAATTTGTTGAATTTTTGGTGAAATTTAATGATATTCATGCTATGAATGTTGTTCTTGAGGGCTGCTCGAAAAATGAACCCTGGAAGTTAAATTGGAGTTTAATTTGTGTTGAAATCATGTGGAAAAGATGGGGTTTTAGTGGCTGGGAATTTATTATGAATTTTGGTAAAAATCGGTTGCTAAAAAGATTGAAAAACGGGTAAAAACAGAGAAAGAATCTGAAGAATTTATGAAAAACATGAAGAACACTTTGAGTGTGGTGAAGAACAATGAAGAAAACCTTTTTGATCCAGAAAAGGGCAAGAAAGTAAATATTTTGATATTTCGGGGGTTATTTAGTAATTTTTGAAAGTTAGGGTGGTTAAAGCAGAAATATTAAAAGTTACGGGTGGTCAAAAGTTAATTTTAAAGGTTAAAAGGTAAAGGTAAGATAATTTTCGAAAATTTAACAATAAAATAATAAATAATAATAAAATATTAAATAATAATATTTAATTAAAAATAATATTTTAATAAAAATAATAAAATAATGCGGAAAAGACAGTTTTCTGTAAAAGCTTTAGAAAGATAACTTTAAGCGCAGAATCTCGTAATTACCTTCATAGAACACTTAGGGAGTGGTAATAACATATTATTGAGGCAAAGATAAAAGAAAGATAAAAACCAAAGAAAAGTCTGTAAAGTTTTAATGACAGAAAAATAGACACAGATTAGTGAACGAACGAGAGCAACATAGTTAGTTCTTGAGTTCCAGCTAGGGTTAGGTATAATATGAAAAGTTAAACTGCTTCAGTATAGACTTAATAAACCTATACTTGGAACAGACTAACGATTCATACTGAAATTTACATAAGCTTTAAATACATATGTTAAGCAGAAAAACCAGAGCAGAGTAAAGAAACACAGAGAACAGAGTAACCAGAGATGAATAAAGGGATACAGAGAAAAGAGTAATCAGAGCAAAGCAAAAAGACAAAGAGAAAAGAGTAATGTGATAAAGAGAAATGGTTTGAGTTAAGATGTTGTAAAAGTAAAAGCTATAGAGTTTGTATAGCATGATTGAACAGAGAAAGAAAGAGGTAATGCATAAGAATGTGAAAGTGACAATGAATAATGAGAATGTTAATGAATGATGATAATGAAAATGATTATGTAAGAATTTGCTGCAGAGAGGCAGTCAGATAGATGGTGGTACGACCACTGAGAACGCTTTCCTAGGATACCTTGCTATAATGCTTTGCTGTAACACAAATGTTGCTTACAGAGGTATCGAGATCAGTGTGCTCCTATAAGATAAAGGTTGCTTACAGTGAGTGTGTTGTTATTCCTATAAGACAGAGGTTTCTTACAGTGAGTGTGTTGTTGCTATTGTAAGATAGAGGTTGCTTACAGTGAGTGTGTTGGGCGTTTATCAGCTAATAAGTTCTGCCATGCAAGACAAAGGTTGCTTGCAGTGGATACCCTGCAAGACAAAGGTTGCTTGCAGTGGGTGTTGCCAACAGGAAA
The DNA here is from genome assembly GCF_003086295.3 of Arachis hypogaea. NCBI lineage: Eukaryota > Viridiplantae > Streptophyta > Magnoliopsida > Fabales > Fabaceae > Arachis > Arachis hypogaea. The sequence goes on from NC_092040.1 coordinate 63,474,061, forward strand.
GCCTTATCCAGACAGAGGTTGCTGGGTAACGTTGGGAGCGGGTATAGAACCGACAAATGAGCTCATTACCAGCGCTAGGGCTAGACATGCATCATACTTGGTTGTGCATTCCCTTTATTATGATTGTTGTATGAATGTATGCTTTTCCTTGTTTGTATTCTATTTTCTGTGTCTATGTTGTATTTTCTTGTATTCTTCTGTTTGTGTTCTGTTTTTTATATTCTCTATTTCCTCTATTTATCTTCATCTTCTGTTTACTACTTTCTGTATTCTGCTATTTGCCTGATAAACAACACGAAATTAATGAACGTAACTAATAACCCCAACCCTACTAAGAACTCCCAAGTTCTTACCCCTTCTCTCTCCCTTGCCCCTTCAGATGGAAGCTTGGGTACCTTTCCGTAGTTCGCTGATGACCATTCATAAAGAGGATTCCGCTCTAGGTAGTCTTCTGAGTCTAGGATGAATCTCGTTCTCTATTTATATGTATATACTGTGAGACCAGCCAACGTCTATACCCCGTTTGTATGCAAACTTTAACTTAAATTTTGTGTACGAGACTCCTGTTATGTAGCTGCTTGATGAAGAACCAGAGAGACGTCATATGGCAATGACTGATCGTGCATAGGAGTAGTAGATGATGTTCCACCTTTTGATGACGTTTCAGCTGACTTGAGTTTTAAAGACTTAGAATGTATTTTCCCTCGCTTTAGTAGTTTAGAGGGACTAGGTGAGTATAGAGTCTAGGCAAGCCTGGGTGCCAGCTTAGGGACTTCTTGAACAGGCCAGGGCCTGGGATGTTATATGTATATATATGTATATAGATATTATTTAGCTATATCTAGGGGTGTTCTAACTAAAAGGCTATACTCTAATAAAGGCTGGATCACGGAATGTTATCAACTGCTTGAGATCTATTTATGTGTGGTTTTTTATAACTGTTTTATCTTTTATTATTTGTGAATTGATTATAAATGATTTTGTTTATTAATCCAAACATTAAAAAAAAAGTACCTCGCATAATAACTATGTTTTTATCAACGAATCAGGCTCATATAATAAATAATAGATAATAATTAGGAAGACAAGTTGGTAGTGCTCAGTTTCTAGTATGATCATGACTTACTAGAAATTGGGTCATTATAATTTGGTATCAGAGCAGTTCGTTCCCAATAGAGCCTGGGGAGTGGACTGACTATGCTTCGTTGCATACTCTGCTTGTGTGTCTCATGCCATTAGGGTATTTTTAAGATACATTTGGCATGAATGTCTATGAGCGCTCATTTTGGGGATGTTCATGCTTAACTTGAGATATTAAGACTGATCACCTTAATGTTGATTGTTTAGTGCGGATAAGACCTCAATGACTGTGAATAGGCATGGTTTAAGCGAGATCTGAACGACGAATCGATATGAGACCAGCTATCCTAATAGCTGTTATGATATACATGGCAATGACTGTGTTAGATTTGGATGCTGTAAGGAACGGACCTACCTCTTCGTCAGGATGGCTTGAAGAAAATAGACTGCTTGAAGATGGATTCTTGCACGTGGCTGAAATTTTGAGGTCAAAATTTTCTTTTAGGAGGGTAGAATGTAACAACCCTGTTTTTCGAGTACGTGAAATCTTTTCTGAAGGCACATATTTCTCCGGAAGATCAGTAAAGGGAACACCTCTTATATATCATAAAGCATATCAATCCTCATTGTTATTATGTCATCTTTAAGCTAGAACCTTTTTGAGGCAAGCTCGGTAACGCAGTGATGAAAAACCTAGTTTTTGAACTGTATCAGTTAGGAGATTTGATTCTAGTTTTCGTAAATAGTCTCAGTTTGATGAAGCGGATTATATTCATGAGAGAAGAGAGATAATAGTATAATATTATCATTACATTAGGATTAGAATATGCTTGAATGATATTATAAGGTTACCTGGTCTGTTTTAGTTAAAAACAGGAAATCGGTTTAACCGGGTTCAAAGTTTACTGGTGCAGCTTAGCACTATCACTATCTGATGACTTTAGCAATGCTAAGGCCTCATTATACATGTTTAATTCTCATAATAAGTATGTTACTAGTGTCATTTATGCTAGTAGCTCATAAAATAATTTTTAGAGATGTTTTTACAAGTGTTCCGATACATCTAGTGTTAGTAGTTATATACCTAAGATATTTTAATATTATTTTAATCCACCTCCAAGCCAACCAATCACAACTCACCTTACACCCCCAAGACCCTCCAAGGCTGGTCATTTACTCCCTTTGGCCGAAATTGAAAGGAGAGAAAAGAGAGAAAACTTCATGAACACTTAATCTTCAAAGCTTGATTTCTTCTGAACTAAAACTCAAATCAAAACTCCAATTTCACCAAAATGATCCTTTCTTCTTTCTCTACATGATCATATGACTTATCAAGGCTGGAAATAAGGTGATATGGCTGTCTCCCTCCCTCTTCAATTCGGTTTTCAAGGAAAACTATGCAAAACATGTGTTTTCTTGATGTTCTTCCTTAGGAATCATGTTTAACTTGACTTGAGGGCCAAGAAACGTGATTTTCCAGCAAGTATAAGGCTTGAAATCACTTCCTAACGTGATGAGGGAGATTTGGTTAGTTGAGGGTTTTTGGATTTAAAGTTGTTCTTGATGTGATTTAGGAGGAAAAAGTGCTTAAGGACCACCTGAAAGTATAACGGAATTTGCAGTAGCAAAACCAGGTAGGGTGTGACGAATTTAATCTTGATTGATTGTGTTTAAGATGTGTGATTATGATATGATTTGGTTATGCTTGAAATTGATTGCTTATATAAGTTATTCTTGGTGAAAGTTTGTTGAATTTTTGGTGAAATTTGATGATATTCATGCTATGAATGTTGTTCTTGAGGGCTGCTGAAAAAACGAACCCTAGAGCTTAAATTGGGGTTTAATTTGTGTTGAAATCATGTGGAAAAGATGGGGTTTTAGTGGCTGGGAATTTATTATGAATTTTGGTAAAAATCGGTTGCTAAAAAGATTGAAAAACATGTAAAAACAGAGAAAGAATCTGAAGAATTTACAAAGAACACGAAGAATACTTTGAGTGTTGTGAAGAACAATAAAGAACACCTTTTTGATCCATAAAAGGGCAAAGAAGTAAATATTTTGGTCTTTGGGGGGTTATTTAGTAATTTCTGAAAGATAGGGTGGTTAAAGTAGAAATATTAAAAGTTACAGTTGGTAAAAAGTTAATTTTAAAGGTTAAAAGGTAAAGGTAAGGTAATTTTCAAAAATTTAATAATAAAATGTTAAATAATAATATTTAATTAAAAATAATATTTTAATAAAATAATAAAATAATACAGAAAAGACAGTTTTCTGTAAAAGCTTTAGAAAGACAACTTTAAGCGCAGAATCTCATAATTACCTTCATAAAACACTTAGGGAGTGGTAATAACATATTAGTAAGGCAAAGATAAAAGAAAGACAAAAAGTTAAAGAAAAGATAAAAAACCAAAGAAAAGTCTGTAAAGTTTTAATGATAGAAAATCAGACAGATATTAGTGAACGAACTAGGGCAACATAGTTAGTTCTTGAGTTCCGACTAGGGTTAGGTATAATATGAAAAGTTAAACTGTTTCAGTATAGACTTAATGAACCTATACTTGGAACAGACTAACTATTCATACCGAAATTTACATAAGCTTTAAATACATATGTTAAGCAGAAAAACCAGAGCAGAGTAAAGAAACACAGAGTATAGGGTAACCAGAGAAGAATAAAGGGATATAGAGAAAAGAGTAATCAGAGCAAAGTAAAAAGACAAAGAGAAAAGAGTAATGTGATAAATAGAAATGGTTTGAGTTAAGATGTTGTAAAAGTAAAAGCTGTAGAGTTTGTATAGCATGATTGAACAGAGAAAGAAAGAGGTAATGCATAAGAATGTGAAAGTGATGATGAATAATGAGAATGTTAATGAATGATGATAACGAGAATGATTATGTAAGAATCTGCTGTAGAGAGGCAGTCAGATAGATGGTGGTACGACCACTGAGAACGCCTTGCTGGGATACCTTGCTATAATTCTTTGCTGTAAGACAGAGGTTGCTTACAGAGGTATCGAGATCAGTGTGCTCCTGTAAGACAGAGGTTGCTTATAGTGAGTGTGTTTTTGTTCCTGTAAGACAGAGGTTGCTTACAGTGAGTGTGTTGTTGCTTTTGTAAGACAGAGGTTGCTTACAGAGAGTGTGTTAGGCGTTTATCGGCTAATAAGTTCCGCCCTGCAAGACAAAGGTTGCTTGCGGTGGATACCCTGCAAGACAAAGGTTGCTTGCAGTGGGTGTTGCCAACAGGAAAGCCTTATCGAGATAGAGGTTGCTGGGTAACGTTGGAAGCAGGTATGTAACCGACAAATGAGCTCATTACATGCGCTAGGGCTAGACATGCATCATACTTGGTTGTGCATTTCCTCTGTTATGATTATTGTATGAATGTATGCTTTTCCTTGTTTGTATTCTATTTTCTCTGTCTGTGTTATATTTTCTTGTATTCTTCTATTTGTGTTCTATTTTTTATATACTCTATTTCCTCTATTTATCTTCATCTTCGGTTTACTGCTTTCTGTATTCTGCTATTTGCCTGATAAACAACATGGAATAATGAACTTAACTAATAACCCCGACCCTACTAAGAACTCCCAAGTTCTTACCCCTTCTCTCTCCCTTCCCCCTTCAGATGGAAGCTTGGGTACCCTTCCGTAGTTCACTGATGACCGTTCATAAAGAGGATTCCGCTCTAGGTAGTCTTCTGAGTCTAGGGCGAATCTCGTTCTCTGTTTATATGTATATACTGTGAGACCAGCCAACGTCTACACCCCGTTTGTATGCAAACTTTAACTTAAATCCTGTGTACGAGACTCCTGTTATGTAGCTGCTTGATGAGGAACCAGAGAGACGTCATATGGCAATGACTGATCGTGCAGAGGAGTAGTAGATGATGTTCCACCTTTTGATGACGTTTCACCTGACTTGAGTTTTGAAGACTTAAAATGTATTTTCCCTCGCTTTAGTAGTTTACAGGGACTAGGTGAGTATAGAGTCTAGGTTAGCCTGGGTGCCAACTTATGGACTTCTTGAACAGGTCAGGGCCTGGGATGTTGTATGTATATATATGTATATAGATATTATTTAGCTATATCTAGGGGTGTTCTAACTAAAAGGCTATAGTCTAATAAAGGCTGGATCACGGAATGTTATCAACTGCTTGATATCTATTTATGTGTGGTTGTTTATAATTGTTTTATCTATTATTATTTGTGAATTGATTATAAATGATTTTGTTTATTAATCCAAACGTTTAAAAAAAAGTACCTCACATAATAACTACGCTTTTAACAACGAATTAGGCTCATATAATAAATAATAGATAATAATTAGGAAGACAAGTTGGTAGCGCTCAGTTTCTAGTATGATCATGACGTACCAAAAATTGGGTCGTTACATTTCACTTGCCAATTATGCAAGAAAACGCACGTCCCTACACTAGTAGTGTCAACTTTGATCAAAAGTTGGACCAAGTCCTCATGGACATATGTGTGGAAGGAGCTCAATGGAAACGAGACTCAAGAGGCAATCCGATTCAATTGAGAAGACTAGACCTTAAGTCTATGGCTAGAGGATGGTTAGAGTTCATCCAACACTCCATCATTCCTACTAGCAACTGATCTGAAGTGACTGTGGATCGGGCCATCATGATCCATAGTATCATGATTGGGGAGGAAATGGAAGTTCATGAGATCATACCTCTAGAACTCTACAAGGTGGCTGACAAGTCATCCACCTTGGCAAGGTTAGCCTTACCTCATCTCATTTGTCATCTATGCAAGTTAGCTGGGATTGACATAGAAGGAGACATCCTCATTGAAGAGGACAAGCCCATCACTAAGAAAAAGATGGAGCAAACAAGAGAGCCCATTCATGGACCTCAACAAGAGCATGAGGAAGATCCTCATCAAAAAATCTCTGAGATGCCTCAAAGGATGCAATTTCCTCCACACAACTATTGGGAGCAACTTAACACCTCCTTGGAAGGCTTGAGTTACAACATGGACCAACTAAGGGTGGAGTACTGATGAGTGGATATTTTATACGCTTTTTGGGGGTAATTTCATGTAGATTTTAGTATGTTTTAGATAGTTTTTGGTAGATTTTTATTAGTTTTTAAGCAAAAATCATATTTCTGGACATTACTATGAGTTTGTGTGTTTTTCTGTGATTTCATGTATTTTCTGGCTGAAATTGAGGGAGCTGAGCAAAAATCTGATTCAGGCTGAAAAAGGACTGCTGATGCTGTTGGATTCTGACCTCTCTGCACTCGGAATGGATTTTTTGGAGCTACAGAAGTCCAATTGGCGCGCGCTCAATTGGGTTGGAAAGTAGACATATAGGGCTTTCCAGCAATATATAATAGTTCATACTTTTCGTGAAAATAGATGACGTAAATTGGCGTTCAACGCCAATTCCATGTTACAGTCTGGCGTTCAACGCCAGAAACAGGTTACAAGTTGGAGTTCAATGCCAGAAATAGGTTACAACCTGGCGTTCAACTCTAAAAACAGCCCAGGCATGTGAGAAGCTTAAGTCTCAGCCCCAGCACACACCAAGTGGGCCCCAGAAGTGGATTTCTGCACTATCCATCTTAGTTTACTCATTTTCTGTAAAGCTAGGTTACTAGTTTAGTATTTAAAACAACTTTTAGAGACTTATTTTGTATCTCATGACATTTTTAGATCTGAATTTTATACTCTTTGACGGCATGAGTCTCTAAACTTCATTGTTGGGGGTGAGGAGCTCTGCAGCATTTCGATGAATTAATGCAATTATCTTTGTTTTCCATTCAAACATGCTTGTTCCTATCTAAGATGTTCATTCGCGCTTCACTATGAAGAAGGTGATGATCCGTGATACTCATCACCTTCCTTAATCCATGAACGTGTGCCTGACAACCACCTCCGTTCTACATTAGATTGAATGAGTATCTCTTTGATCTCTTAATCAGAATCTTTGTGGTATAAGCTAGAATTGATGGCGGCATTCATGAGAATCCGGAAAGTCTAAACCTTGTCTGTGGTATTCCGAGTAGGATTCAAGGATTGAATGGCTGTGACGAGCTTCAAACTCACGATTGTTGGGCGTAGTGACAGACGCAAAAGAATCAATGGATTCTATTCCGACATGATCGAGAACCTACAGATGATTAGCCGTGCTGTGACAGAGCATTTGGACCATTTTCACTGAGAGGATGGGAAGTAGCCATTGACAACGGTGACACCCTACATACAGCTTGCCATGGAAGGAGCCTTGCGTGTGTGAAGAGGAGTACAAGAGAAAAGCTGAAATAAAGAGGACAAAGCATCTCCAAAACTCCAACATATTCTCCATTATTGAGTAACAATTATTTATTTTATGCCGTTTTACTTTTTACAATTGAACTTGAAAAACACTGTTGTTGGCATCCTGACTAAGAATAATAAGATAACCATAGCTTGCTTCAAACCAACAATCTCTGTGGGATTCGGCCCTTACTCACGTAAGGTATTACTTGGACGATCCAGTGCACTTGCTGGTTAGTTGTGCAGAATTACATAGTGTGAAGTAATATTTGTGCACCATGTTTTTGGCGCCATTGCCGGGGATTGTTCGAGTTTGAACAACTAAAGGTTTATTTTGTTGCTTAGATTAGGAATAATTTATTTTTTATGCTATAGAGTCATTAAATCTGAGTCCTTTATTTTCTTTTCAAAAACTTTTCAAAAATATTATTTTTCCTTATTAATTTTCATTTTTATGTGAGTTTAGTTTTATATTTTAAGTTTGGTGTCAATTGCATATTTTATTTTTCTTGTTTGATCTTTAGTTTTTCTTGTTCTGTGTCTTTTCTTGTTTTTCTTGTGCTTTTTCAAAACATTAGTTTTCGAAAAAAAATTTATCTTTAGTTATTAAAAATTCTTCTTTAAAACAAGTGTTACATTTACAGCTCAATTGGCTAGAGCGTTGGTTTATGTTCTTGGTAATTGGGTATCTTCTTTTTAAAATCTTTTTCAAAAATAATTTTTCTTTGATTAAATCTTGTGCCAAACTTTAAGTTTGATATTTCCTTGTTAATCTTTCTATAATTTTCGAAAATTTTATTGAGGTCTTCTAAAAATTTTAAGTTTGGTGTTCTTTCTTTTGTTCTTGTTGGTCTTATGAATCTTCAAAGTGTTCTTGAGTCTTCTTTGTGTTTTGATCTTAAAATTTTTAAGTTTGGTGTTCCTTGGTGTTTTTCCTCCAAAGTTTTCAAAAACAAGGAGCATTAGATCTAAAAATTTTAAGTCTTGTGTCTTTGGTGTGTTTTTCTTTTTCATCATAAAATTTAAAATTCAAAAAAATATCTTTTCTAACTATTTTTAAGCAATATTTTCGAATTTTTTTTTTATAAAAATTCAAATTTCAATTTCAAAATTTTTCAAATCTTATCCTCTTAAGATTTTTAAAAAATATATTATATCTTTTTCTAAAATATCCTAACCACTTTCTCTCTACTCACTTTTTCGAAAATCTTCATAAAATATTTCCAAATTTTTATTATTTTTTATTTTTAAATTTATTTTATTTTATTTTATTTTATTTTGGTTTTTATTTTATTTTATTTTATTATTTTGAAAATCAATTTTTTATATATTAAAATAAATAAAATAAACTCACATCATCTCCCTTTTCTCCATCATGGACCTAAGTGGAAATGAACAGTCCAGAAGGACTCTGGGGTGATATGCTAACCCCACTACTGCTTTATATGGGAGTAGTATATGTATACCCTCCATTGGAGTTAATAGTTTTGAGTTGAATCCTCAACTCATTATCATGGTGTGCAGCAAAGTTGCCAATATTCCGGTCTTCCACAGGAAGAACCTACAGAGTTTTTGGCACAATTTTTACAAATTGCTAACACGGTACGTGATAAGGAAGTAGATCAGGATATCTACAGACTATTACTGTTTTCATTTGCTGTAAAGGATCAAGCTAAGAGGTGGTTAAATAACCAACCTAAGGACAGCATAAAGACATGGAAACAACTATCAGAAAAATTCCTGAATCACTATTTTCCTCCAAAACGGATGACACAGCTAAGACTGAGCATCCAAGGCTTTAAACAAGGAGATAATGAATCCCTTTATGATGCCTGAGAGAGATACAGATAGATGCTAAGAAAATGTCCCTCTGAAATGTTTTCAGAGTGGGTGCAGTTAGACATCTTTTATTATGGGCTTACAGAGAGAGCTTAGATTTCTCTAGACCACTCAGCTGGTGGATCTATACATATTAGAAAAACAATTAAAGAAGCTCAAGAGCTCATTGATACAGTTGCCCGAAATCAGCATCTGTACCTAAGCAGTGAACCTTCCACGAAAGAAGAGGCTAAAACAGTGACTACTGAACACAGTCCTGTAGAACAAGTTACTGAATTCAATCAGCAATTGAATTTTCTAACAAAACAGCTAGCCGAATTCAAAGAGATACTACAAGAAACAAGAATTGCTAATATGAATATGAAAGTACAGTTAAAGAAAACAGAGCAGCAACTGTCAAAATAAATAACAGAAGAGTGCCAAGTAGTTCAATTAAGAAGTGGGAAAACATTAAATACCTCACTTCAAGGTAGCAGGAAGCCAAGAAATGAGCAAACCACCCAAAATCTATATGAGGACAGTAAGAGCCCAGGGCGGAATGATTCTGGCGCTCAAACGCCAGAAAATGGGTGGAAAGCTGGCGTTGAACTCCCAAACCATGCTCAGTCCTGGCATTCAACGCCAGAAACAAGCAAGGAATTGGCGTTGAACGCCCAAAGGAAGCACAGTTCTGGTGTTCAGACACCAAAAACAGATAAAGAGTTGGCGTCTAGCGCCACTCCAGCTTCCACCCCTAACATTCAAACGCCAGTGGGGGATCAGACACATACAAGTACTCATAGCAACCCTTCTCAAAAGGCTTCTGGTGAACGAAATTGTGATCATCAATGGCGCCATCAACATGGTATGCTCAACTGCAATCTCAACTCTTTATCACAACTTCGCACAACTAACCAGCAAGTGCACTGGGTCATCCAAGTAATAAACCTTACGCGAGTAAGGGTCGATCCCACGGAGATTGTTGGTATGAAGCAAGCTATGGTCATCTTGTAAATCTCAGTCAGGCGGATTCAAATGGTTATGGAGGATTAATGACTAAAATATGAATAAAACATAAAATAAAGATAGAGATACTTATGTAATTCATTGGTGAGAATTTCAGATAAGCGTATGGAGATGCTTTGTCCCTTTCGTCTCTCTGCTTTCCTACTGTCTTCATCCAATCCTTCTTACTCCTTTCCATGGCAAGCTGTATGTTGGGCATCACCGTTGTCAATGGCTACAGTCCCATCCTCTCAGTGAAAATGTTCAACGCGCTCTGTCACAGTACGGCTATTCAGCTGTCGGTTCTCGATCATGTCGAAATAGAATCCAGTGATTCTTTTGTGTCTGTCACTAGCGCCCCACAATCGCGAGTTTGAAGCTCGTCACAGTCATTCAATCCTTGAATCCTAGTCGGAATACCACAGACAAGGTTTAGACCTTCCGGATTCTCTTGAATGCCGCCATCAATTCTAGCTTATACCACGAAGATTCCGATTAAGGGATCCAAGAGATATCCACTCAATCTAAGGTAGAACGGAGGTGGTTGTCAGGCACACGTTCATAGGTGAGAATGATGATGAGTGTCACGGATCATCACATTCATCAAGTTGAGGAACAAGTGATATCTTAGAACAAGAATAAGCCGAATTGAATAGAAGAACAATAGTAATTGCATTAATACTCGAGGTACAGCAAAGCTCCAAACCTTAATCTATGGTGTGTAGAAACTCCACCATTGAAAATACATAAGAACAAGATCTAGGCATGGCCGAATGGCCAGCCTCCCAAAGAGGGTTCAATCATAAAAACATGATCAAAAGCTCTCATGATCTAAGAACTAGACATCCAAAGATGAAAATACAATAGTAAAAGGTCCTATTTATAGAGAACTAGTAGCTTAAGGTTTTCAAAGATGAGTAAATGACATAAAATCCACTTCCAGGCCCACTTGGTGTGTGCTTGGGCTGAGCATTGAAGCTTTCATGTGTAGAGACTTTTCTTGGAGTTAAACGCCAGCTTTTGTGCCAGTTTGGGCGTTTAACTCCCATTCTTGTGCCAGTTCCGGCGTTAAACGCCAGAATTCTTGAGCTGAATTGGAACGCCTGTTTGGGCCATCAAATCTCGGGCAACGTATGAACTGTTATACATTGATGGAAAGCCCAGGATGTCTACGTTCCAACGCAATTGAGAGCACGCCAATTGGGATTCTGTAGCTCCAGAAAATCTACTTCGAGTGCAGGGAGGTCAGAATCCAACAGCATCTGCAGTCCTTTTCAGCCTCTGAATCAGATTTTTGCTCAAGTCCCTCAATTTCAGCCAGAAAATACCTGAAATCACAGAAAAATATACAAACTTATAGTAAAGTCCAGAAAAGTGAATTTTAACTAAAAACTAATAAAAATATAATAAAAACTAACTAAAACATACTAAAAACATACTAAAAACAATGCCAAAAAGCGTATAAATTATCCGCTCATCACAACACCAAACTTAAATTGTTGCTTGTCCCCAAGCAACTGAAAATCAAATAAGATAAAAAGAAGAGAATATGCAATGAATTCCAAAAACATCTGTGAAGATCAGTATTAATTAGATGAGCGGGGCTTTTAGCTTTTTGCCTCTGAACAGTTTTGGCATCTCACTCTATCCTTTGAAATTCAGAATGATTGGCTTCTATAGGAACTCAGAATCCAGATAGTGTTATTGATTCTCCTAGTTAAGTATGATGATTCTTGAACACAACTACTTTATGAGGATTGGCCGTGGCCCAAAGCACTCTGTCTTCTAGTATTACTACTGGATACATACATGCCACAGACATATAACTGGGTGAACCTTTTTAGATTGTGACTCAGCTTTGCTAGAGTCCCCAATTAGAGGTGTCCAGGGTTCTTAAGCACACTCTTTTTTTGCCTTGGATCGCGACTTTATTTTTTTACCCTTGCCTTTTGGTCTGCTTGCTTTCTCTCTTTTTTTTTATATTCACTGCCTTTTCTTGCTTCAAGAATCATTTTTATGATTTTTCAGATCCTCAGTAACATGTCTCCTTTTTTCATCATTCTTTCAAGAGCCAACATTCATGAACAACAAATTCAAAAGACATATGCACTGTTCAAGCATACATTCAGAAGTCAAAGTATTGCCACCACATCAAAATAATTAATTTGTTATAAAATTCAAAATTCATGCAATTCTTCTCTTTTTTAATTAAGAACATTTTTTATTTAAGAAAGGTGATGGATTCATAGGACATTTATAACTTTAAGGCATAGACACTAAGACACTAATGATCATAAGACACAAACATAGATAAACATAAGCCTAAAAATTTGAAAAACAGAAGAATAAAGAACAAGGAAATTAAAGAACGGGTCCACCTTAGTGATGGCGGCTTGTTCCTCCTTTTGAAGATCTTATGAAGTGCTTGAGCTCTTCAATGTCTCTTCCTTGTCTTTGTTGCTCATCTCTCATGATTCTTTGGTCTTCTCTAATTTCATGGAGGAGAATGGAATGTTCTTGGTGCTCCACCCTTAGTTGTCCCATGTTGGAACTTAACTCTCCTATGGAGGTGTTGATTTGCTCCCAATAATTTTGTGGAGGAAAGTGCCTCCCTTGAGGTATCTCAGGGATTTCATGATGAGGAATTTCCTCATGCTCATGTCCATGAGTGGGATCTCTTGTTTGCTCCATCCTTTTCTTAGTGGTATCCATGAGGACTTGGTCCAACCTTTGATCAAAGTTGACCCTTTTTGAGTTTGAAAGGGACCTCGGGGATCACCTTCTTCTTGGCCACAACTTCATAGACGTGGTCTTGATGCACCCTTGAGATGAATCTCTCCATCTCCCATGACTCAGAGGTGGAAGCTTTTGCCTTCCCTTTCCTCTTTCTAGAGGTTTCTCCGGCCTTAGGTGCCATAAATGGTTATGGAAAAATAAAAAGCAATGCTTTTACCACACCAAACTTAGAAGGTTTGCTCGTCCTCGAGCAAAAGAAGAAAGAAGGGAGTAGAAGAAGAAGAAATAGAGGAGATGGAGGGGGGCTTTGTGTTTCAGCCAAGGGAGAGAAGTAGTGTGTATGATGTGTGAAAATGAAGGAGTGAAGATGGGTTTATATAGCGGTGGAGTGAAGGGTAAGGTTCGGCCATTATGGGTGGGTTTGGGAGGGAAAATGGTTTGAATTTGAATGGTAAGGTAGGTGGGATTTTATGAAGGATGGATGTGAGTGGTGAAGAGAATGGTGGGATTTGATAGGTGAGGGGTTTCTGGGGAAGAGGTGTTGAGGTGATTGGTGAATGGGTGAAGAAGAGAGAGAGTGGTGGGGCAGGTGGGGATCCTGTGGGGTCCACAGATCCTGATGTGTTAAGGATAATTCATCCATGCACCAAGTGGCGAGCAAAAATGCTCCTTCTGCCAATCCTGGCGTTAAACGCCAGGCTGGTACCCATTTCTGGCGTTTAACGCCAGCTTCTTGCCCATTCCTGGCGTTAAACACCAGTCTGGTGCCCCTTTCTGGCGTTAAACGCCCAGAATGGTGCCAGACTGGGTGTTAAACGCCCATTTTGCTAGCTTCACTGGCGTTTAAATGCCAGCAAATTTTCCTCCAGGGTGTGCTATTTTTCTTTCTGTTTTTCATGCTGTTTTTGCTTTTTCAATTGATTTTGTGACTTTCCATGATCATCAACCTATAAAAAAAACATTAGGTTGCCTCCCAACAAGCGCTTCTTTAATGCCAGTAGCTTGACAGTGGGCTCTCATGGAGCCTCACAGATGTTCAGAGCAATGTTGAAACCTCCCAACACCAAACTTAGAGTTTGAATGTGGGGGTTCAACACCAAACTTAGAATTTGGTTGTGGCCTCCCAACACCAAACTTAGAGTTTGACTGTGGGGGCTCTGTTTGACTCTGTTTTGAGAGAAGCTCTTCATGCTTCCTCTCCATGGTTACAGAGGGATATCCTTGAGCCTTAAACACAAAGGATTCTTCATTCACTTGAATGATCAATTCTCCTCTGTCAACATCAATAACAGCCTTTGCTGTGGCTAGGAAGGGTCTGCCAAGGATGATAGATTCATCCATGCACTTCCCAGTCTATAGGACTATGAAATCAGCAGGGATGTAATGGTCTTCAATCTTTACCAGAACATCCTCTACAAGTCCATAAGCTTGTTTTCTTGAATTGTCTGTCATCTCTAGTGAGATTCTTGCAGCTTGGACCTCAAAGATCCCTAACTTCTCCATTACAGAGAGAGGCATGAGGTTTATGCTTGACCCTAGGTCACACAGAGCCTTCTCAAAGGTCATGGTGCCTATGGTACAAGGTATTGAGAACTTCCCAGGGTCCTGTCTCTTTTGAGGTAATTTCTGCCTAGTCAAGTCATCCAGTTCTTTGGTGAGCAAAGGGGGTTCATCCTCCCAAGTCTCATTACCAAATAACTTGTCATTTAGCTTCATGATTGCTCCAAGGTACTTAGCAAATTTCTCTTTAGTGACATCTTCGTCCTCTTCAGAGGAAGAATACTCATCAGAGCTCATGAATGGTGGAAATACTTCCAATGGAATCTCTATAGTTTCAGTGTGAGCCTCAGATTCCCATGGTTCCTCATTAGGGAACTCATTGGAGGCCAGCAGACATCCATTGAGGTCTTCCTCATTGGCGATCACTGCCTCTTCCTCCTCTCCAAATTCGGCCATGTGGGTCATGTTAATGGCCTTGCATTCTCCTTTTGGATTCTCTTCTGTATTGCTTGGAAGAGTACTAGGAGGGAGTTCAGTAATTTTCTTGCTCAGCTGTCCCACTTGTGCCTCCAAATTCCTAATGGAGGACCTTGTTTCAGTCATGAAACTTTGAGTGGTTTTGATTAGATCAGAGACCATGGTTGCTAAGTCAGAGTGGCTCTGCTTAGAATTCTCTGTCTGTTACTGAGAAGATGATGGAAAAGGCTTGCCTTTGCTAAGCCTGTTTTTCCCACCATTGTTGTTGTTGAAACCTTGTTGAGGTCTCTGTTGATCCTTCCATGAGAGATTTGGATGATTTCTCCATGAAGGATTATAGGTGTTTCCATAGGGTTCTCCCATGTAATTCACCTC
Organism: Arachis hypogaea; assembly: GCF_003086295.3. NCBI lineage: Eukaryota > Viridiplantae > Streptophyta > Magnoliopsida > Fabales > Fabaceae > Arachis > Arachis hypogaea. Next base: position 63,489,335 of record NC_092040.1, read on the forward strand.
TTCCATTGAAGGGTTCTCAGGATCATAAGCTTCTTCTTCAGATGAAGCGTCCTTAGTACTGCCTGGTGCAGCTTGCATTCCATACAGACTTTGAGAAATCATATTGACTTGCTGAGTCAATATTTTGTTCTGAGCCAATATGGCATTCAGAGTATCAATCTCAAGAACTCCTTTCTTCTGATTCGTCCCATTATTCACAGGATTCCTTTCAGAAGTGTACATGAATTGGTTATTTGCAACCATTTCAATGAGTTCTTGAGCTTCTGCAGGCGTCTTCTTCAGATGAAGAGATCCTCCAGTAGAGCTGTCCAATGACATCTTGGACAGTTCAAACAGACCATCATAGAAGATACCTATGATGCTCCATTCAGAAAGCATGTCAGAAGGACACTTTCTGATCAATTGTTTGTATCTTTCCCAAGCTTCATAGAGGGATTCACCTTCCTTTTGTCTGAAGGTTTGGACTTCCACTCTAAGCTTACTCAATTTTTGAGGTGGAAAGATCTTTGCCAAGAAGGCATTGACTAGCTTTTCCCAAGAGTTCATGCTTTCTTTAGGTTGTGAGTCCAACCATATCCTAGCTCTGTCTCTTACAGCAAAAGGGAATAGCATAAGTCTGTAGACCTCAGGGTCAACCCCATTGGTCTTGACAGTATCACAGATTTGCAAGAATTCAGCTAAAAACTGATGAGGATCTTCTAGTGGAAGTCCATGGAATTTGCAATTCTGTTGCATTAGAGAAACTTATTGAGGCTTATGCTCAAAGTTGTTTGCTCCAATGGCAGGGATAGAGATGCTTCTCCCATAGAAGTCGAGAGTAGGTGCAGTAAAGTCACCCAGCACCTTCCTTGTATTGTTGGCATTGTTGTTGTTTTCGGTTGCCATGTCTTCTTCTTGTTTGAAGACTTCTATTAGGTCCTCTACAGAGAGTAATGCTTTAGCTTCTCTTAGCTTTCGCTTCAAGGTCCTTTCAAGTTTAGGGTCAGCTTCAACAAGAATGCTTTTGTCTTTACTCCTGCTTATATGAAAGAGATGAGAACAAGAAAATATGGAATCCTCTATGTCACAGTATAGAGATTCTTTGAAGTGTCAGAGGAAAAGAAGAATATAAGGAGGAGGTAGAAGAATTCGAACTTATCAAGAGAGATAGAGTTCGAATTGTGCATTGAGGAGGAGTGTTAGTCCATAATTAGAAGGATGTGAGAAGAGGGGAAGAAATTTTGAAAAATGGTAATTGATTTTCGAAAACTAAGATTGGGAAAGAAATTAAGTGAAATTGAAAAAGATTTTGAAATTAGAAATCAAAAAGATATGATTGAAAAATTAATTTAAAAAAATGTGATAAAAAGATATGATTGAAAAGATATAGTTTTAAAAAGATATGATTGAGAAGATATGATTTGAAAAACAATTTAAAAAGATTTCATTTTGAAAATTAATGGCTTGGCTAACAAGAAATTTAAAAGATATGATTCAGACATTAAACCTTTCTCAACAGAAAAGGCAACATACTTGAAATGTTGGATCAAATCATTAATTGTTAGCAAGTATTTTTGAAAATGGAAAGAAATTGATTCTGAAAATATATGATTGAAAAGATATGATTTGAAAAAGATTTGATTTTGAAAAATTATGAAAACTTGAAAAAAATTGAATTAAAAACAAAATTTTCCCTCTTGTGCCATCTTGGCGTTAAACCCCCAGAATGGTATACATTCTGGCGTTTAACGCCCAAAATGCTACCCTTTTGGCGTTAAATGCCCAGCCAGGTACCTTGGCTGGCGTTTAAACGCCAGTTTTCCTTCTTCACTGGGCGTTTTGAACGCCCAACTTTTTTTGTGTAATTCCTCTACTGTATGTTCTGAATCTTCAATTCTCTGTATTTTTTACTTGAAAAGACACAAATTAAAAATTTTTTTTGAATTTTTAATGATGAGGAATAATCAGAATGAAACTAAGATCAAATAAACAATGCATGCAAGACACCAAACTTAGAAGTTTGTATACTATTGACACTAACGAATTGAGAATGCATATGAGAAACAACAAAACACTCAAGACAAGAGTATTTAAAGATCAGAGCAAGGAAATCATCAAGAACAACTTGAAGATTAATGAAGACACATGAATGAATTCGAGAAATGGAAGAAGAAAAGATACATGCAATTGACACCAAACTTAAAATTAGACACTAGACTCAAACAAGAAACATAAAGATATTTTTGATTTTATGATTTTATAAAAAATTTTGTGCTTTTTCGAAAATTATATGGAAAAGATGATAAAGAGATTCAAAATTTTTAATAAGAATTCCAGGAATCATGCAATGTTAGTCTAAAGCTTTAGTCTAAAGAAATTAGACATGGCTTGCCAAGCTTCAGCAGGACATTACATTCAAGAGCTAAATTGATGAGAATCAATCAGCTTTGGTGATGATAAAAACATCACCTTGAAACTCTAGAATTCATTCTTAAAAATTCTGAAGAAAAAATACCTAATCTAAGTAACAAGATGAACCGTCAGTAGTCCAAACTCAAACAATCCCCAGCAACGGCGCCAAAAACTTGGTGCACGAAATTGTGATCATCAATGGCACCATCAACATGGTACGCTCAATTAAAATCTCAACTCTTTATCACAACTTTGCATAACTAACCAGCAAGTGCACTGGGTCGTCCAAGTAATAAACCTTACGCGAGTAAGGGTCGATCCCACGGAGATTGTTGGTATGAAGCAAGCTATGGTCATCTTGTAAATCTCAGTCAGGCGGATTCAAATGGTTATGGAGGATTAATGACTAAAAGATGAATAAAACATAAAATAAAGATAGAGATACTTATGTAATTCATTGGTGAGAATTTCAGATAAGCGTATGGAGATGCTTTGTCCCTTCCGTCTCTTTGCTTTCCTACTGTCTTCATCCAATCCTTCTTACTCCTTTCCATGGCAAGCTGTATGTTGGGCATCACCGTTGTCAATGGATACAGTCCCGTCCTCTCAGTGAAAATGTTCAACGTGCTCTGTCACCGCACGGCTATTCAGCTGTCGGTTCTCGATCATGTCGGAATAGAATCCAGTGATTCTTTTGCGTCTGTCACTAACGCCTCACAATAGCGAGTTTGAAGCTCGTCATAGTCATTCAATCCTTGAATCCTACTCAGAATACCACATACAAGGTTTAAACCTTCCGGATTCTCTTGAATGCCGCCATCAATTCTAGCTTATACCACGAAGATTCCGATTAAGGGATCCAAGAGATATCCACTCAATCTAAGGCAGAACGGAGGTGGTTGTCAGGCACACGTTCATAGGTGAGAATGATGATGAGTGTCACGGATCATCATATTCATCAAGTTGAGGAACAAGTGATATCTTAGAACAAGAATAAGCCGAATTGAATAGAAGAACAATAGTAATTGCATTAATATTCGAGGTACAGCAGAGCTCCAAACCTTAATCTATGGTGTGTAGAAACTCCACCATTGAAAATACATAAGAACAAGATCTAGGCATGGCCGAATGGCCAGCCTCCCAAAGAGGGTTCATTCATAAAAACATGATCAAAAGCTCTCATGATCTAAGAACTAGACGTCCAAAGATGAAAATACAATAGTAAAAGGTCCTATTTATAGAGAACTAGTAGCTTAAGGTTTTCAAAGATGAGTAAATGACATAAAAATCCACTTCCAGGCCCACTTGGTGTGTGCTTGGGCTGAGCATTGAAGCTTTCATGTGTAGAGACCTTTCTTGGAGTTAAACGCCAGCTTTTGTGCCAGTTTGGGTGTTTAACTCCCATTCTTGTGCCAGTTCCGGCATTAAACGCCAGAATTCTTGAGCTGAATTGGAACGCCTGTTTGGGCCATCAAATCTTGGGCAAAGTATGGGCTGTTATACATTGATGGAAAGCCCAGGATGTCTATTTTCGAACGCAATTGAGAGCGCGCCAATTGGGCTTCTGTAGCTCCAGAAAATTCACTTTGAGTGCAGGGAGGTCAGAATCTAACAGCATCTGCAGTCCTTTTCAGCCTCTGAATCATATTTTTGCTCAAGTCCCTCAATTTCAGCCAGAAAATACCTGAAATCATAGAAAAACACACAAACTCATAGTAAGGTCTAGAAAAGTGAATTTTAACTAAAAACTAATAAAAATATAATAAAACTAACTAAAACATACTAAAAACATACTAAAAATAATGCCAAAAAGCGTATAAATTATCCACTCATCAGCTTCTCAACCCACATCTGTAGGCAATAAACCTGCAACAACTAAGGTTAAAGAATACAAAGCCAAAATGCCTTATCCTCAGAAACTCCGCCAAGCGGAACAGGATAAGCAATTTGCTTGCTTTGCAGACTATCTCAGGACTCTTGAAATAAAGATTCCGTTTGCAGAGGCACTTGAGCAAATACCCTCTTATGCTAAGTTCATGAAAGAGATCTTAAGTCATAAGAAGGATTGGAGGGAAACTGAAAAAGTTTACCTCACTGAAGAATGCAGTGCAGTTATCCTGAAAAGCCTACCTGAGAAGCTTAAGGATCCCAGAAGCTTTATGATACCATGCACATTAGAGGATACTTGTACCAAGCAAGCTCTATGTGATCTTGGGCCAAGTATCAACCTAATACTTGTATCTATTATCACAAAGCTTGGTTTGACCGAAGAAGTCAAACCAACCCGGATATGTCTCCAACTTGCTGATGGCTCCATTAAATACCCATCAGGCGTGATTGAAGATATGATTGTCAAGGTTAGGCCATTCTCCTTTCCTATTGACTTTGTGGTGCTGGAAATGGAGGAGCAGAAGAGTGCAACTCTCATCCTAGGAAGACCTTTCCTAGCAACTAGCCGAACCCTTATTGACGTTCAAAAAGGAGAAGTAACCCTGAGAGTCAATGAAGATGAGTTCAAGTTGAATGTTGTCAAAGCTATGCAGCATCCAGACACCCCAAATGACTGCATGAGCATTGATATTATTGACTCTCTGGAAAAAGTGGTTAATATGACTGAGAGTCTCGAATCAGAGCTAGAGGATATCTTTAAAGATGTTCAGCCTTATCTGGAGGAATTAGAGAGAATAATAGAACCTCTGAAAATCCCTCAAGAAGAGGAGAAACCTCCTAAACCCGAGCTCAAACCATTACCACCATCCCTGAAATATGCATTTCTGGGAGAAGGTGATACCTTCCCTGTGATCATAAGCTCTACCTTAGAGCCACAGGAAGAGGAAGCACTAAATCAAGTGCTAAGGACACACAAGACAGCTCTTGGGTGGTCCATCAATGATCTTAAGGGCATTAGCCCAGCCAGATTCATGCACAAGATCCTATTGGAAGGTGATGCTAAGCCAGTGGTTCAACCACAAAGGCGGCTGAATCCAGCCATGAAGGAGGTGGTGCAGAAGGAGGTCACTAAATTACTAGAGGCTGGGATTATTTATCCTATTTCTGATAGCCCCTGGGTAAGCCCTGTCCAAGTCATCCCTAAGAAGGGTGCCATGACAGTGGTTCATAATGAAAAAAATGAACTGGTTCCTACAAGAATAGTTACAGGGTGGCGCATGTGTATTGATTATAGAAGGCTCAATACAGCTACCAGAAAAGATCATTTTCCTTTACCATTCATAGACTAGATGCTAGAAAGACTAATAGGTCATGAATACTACTGCTTCCTGGATGGATATTCAGGTTATAATCAAATTGCAGTGGATCCCCAAGATCAAGAGAAAACAGCATTCACATTCCCATCTGGAGTATTTGCATGCAGAAGGATGCCATTTGGTCTGTGCAATGTACCTGCAACCTTTCAAAGGTGCATGCTCTCTATTTTCTCTGATATGGTGGAAAAATTTCTGGAAATCTTCATGGATGACTTTTCAGTATTTGGAGACTCATTCAGCTCCTGTCTTTACCATCTAGCACTTGTTCTAAAGAGGTGCCAAGAGACTAACCTAGTTTTAAACTGGGAGAAATGTCACTTTATGGTGACTAAAGGAATTGTCCTCGGACACAAAATTTCAAACAAGGGAATAGAAGTGGATCAAGCTAAGGTAGAGGTAATTGAAAATTTACCACCACCAGCCAATGTTAAGGCAATGAGAAGCTTTCTGGGGCATGTAGGATTCTATAGGAGGTTTATAAAGGATTTTTCAAAAATTGCCAAACCTCTAAGTAATCTGCTAGTTGCTGACACACCATTTATCTTTGATAAGGAATGTCTACAGGTGTTTGAGACTCTGAAAACTAAGCTGGTCACAGCACTAGTCATCTCTGTACCAGACTGGACATTACCTTTTGAACTGATGTGTGATGCCAGTGACCATGCCATTGGTGCAGTGCTAGGACAAAGGCATGACAAGCTTCTGCACGTCATTTACTATGCCAGTCGTGTTTTAAATGACGCACAAAAGTACTACACAACCACAGAAAAAGAGCTACTTGCAGTGGTTTACACCATTGACAAGTTTAGATCTTATTTAGTGGGATCAAAAGTGATCGTGTATACTGACCATGCTGCTCTTAAATATCTACTCACAAAGCAGGATTCAATACCCAGACTCATCAGATGGGTATTACTTTTGCAAGAGTTTGATATAGAAATAAGAGACAGAAAAGGGACAGAGAATCAAGTAGCAGATCACCTGTCCCGAATAGAACCAATAGAAGGGGCGTCCCTCCCTCTTACTGAGATCTCTAAAAGCTTTTCGGATGAGCAACTCTTTGCCATCTAGGAAGTGCCATGGTTTGCAGACATTGCAAACTACAAGGCAGTAAGATTCATACCCAAAGAATACAGTAGGCAGCAAACAAAGAAAGTGATCACGAATGCAAAGTACTATCTTTGGGATGAACCATATCTCTTCAAGAGATGTACAGACGGAGTAATCCGTAGATGTGTGCCTAAAGAAGAAGCACAAAAGATCCTCTGGCACTGCCATGGATCACAGTATGGAGGACATTTTGGAAGTGAGCGAACAGCCACAAGAGTCCTCCAATGTGGCTTATACTGGCCTACTCTCTATAAAGATTTCCAAGTGTTTGTACTTAATTGTGACAGTTGCCAAAGATCTGGTAACCTACCTCACAGTTATGCCATGCCTCAATAAGGGATCTTGGAGATTGAGTTGTTTGATGTATGGGGTATTGACTTTATGGGGCCTTTCCCACCATCATACTCAAACACTTACATTCTAGTGGCAGTGGATTATGTATCCAAATGGGTGGAAGCTATTGTAACACCCACTAATGACACTAAGACAGTGCTAAAATTCCTCCAAAAACAAATCTTCAGCAGATTTGGTATCCTTAGAGTATTAATCAGTGATGGGGGCACTCATTTCTGCAATAAACAGCTTTACTCTGCTTTGGTTCGATATGGAGTTAGCCACAGGTAGCCACTCCATATCATCCACAGACAAATGGGTAAGCTGAAGTCTCTAACAGAGAACTTAAAAGAATCCTGGAACGGACTATAATTAACCGTAGAAGGGATTGGGCAAGAAGCTTGGATGATGCTCTGTGGGCATACATAACAGCATTCAAGACCCCTATAGGAACTTCTCCATACCAGCTTGTGTATGGAAAAGCCTGTCACTTGCCAGTGGAACTGGAGCATAAGGCCTATTGGACAACCAGATTCCTAAACCTTGATCCCAAGTTAGCTGGAAAAAAATGATTGCTCCAGTTAAATGAGCTAGAGGAATTCAGACTCAATGCTTTCGAAAATGCAAAAATTTACAAAGAGAAAGCAAAAAGATGGCATGACAAAAACCTTTCATCCAGAGTCTTTGAGCCAGGGCAGAAAGTTCTGCTATTTAATTCCAAGCTCAGATTATTCCCCGGGAAATTGAAGTCCCGTTGGAGAGGACCATATGTGATTACGTGTCACCATATGGATACGTAGAGCTTCAGGATAATGATTCTAATAAAAAGTTCATTGTTAATGGACAGAGAGTCAAACATTATCTTGAAGGCAATTTTGAGCAAGAATGCTCAAAACGGAGACTTGATTAAAGCTCAATAATAGTCCAGCTAAAGACAATAAAGAAGCGCTTGCTGGGAGGCAACCCAGCTATTTACAAAGTTCATTTGTTAATTAATTGATTTTTACAGGTATATGTCAATTATCTTTAAGGCAAAATAGCAATTGCTTGAGTTCACAAAGTTATAGAAGGATTCAAAGGATAAAAATAGCAAAAAGAAGCTCATTGGTGCGAAAATGCCAGTAAGAGCTGTTTTGGGTGTTAAACACCCAAAAGAAGCACCTTCTGGGCGTTGAACGCCAGAAAGAAGCATCTTCTGGGCGTTGAACGCCAAAAAGAAGCACCTTTTGGGCGTTCAACGCCAGATTTACAGCGTCCTGGGCGTTCAGAAAAATGCCCAGTGACAAAGAAGTTCTTGGCGTTCAACGCCAGAAAGAAGCAACAGCTGGGCATTGAACGCCCAGGAGAAGCTGCACATGGGCGTTAAACGCCCAAAACATGCAGCGTTTGGGCGTTTAACGCCAGGATGGTAAGGAGGAGGTAAATTCATTTTTACTTCAATTTTTTCTTTAAATTTTTATGTTCCAATTCATGATTTCTTGCATAAACATGTTACAAATTCTCATCCTTTAATTCCAAAAATTTTAATCCTAATTTCGAAAAACCCTTTTTCAAAAATATCAAATGTATCTTAATCCATAAACACAAATCTTTTTCTAATCTAATCCAACTCTCTTTCAAATTTTTCAAAACTCAATTATCTTTTAAAATCTTTTTCAAAATAAAAATTCAGAATTATCTTTTCCAAATATCATTCACAACTTTTTTTAAATTATATCTTTTTCTTATCATATTTATCTTTTATAAATCAAATCTTCTATCTTATCTTTTTTTTTTAAAAAAAAAAATTTCGAAAACCCACCCCTCTCCCTTTTAAATCCACATTTGGCCTCCCTCCTCTCATCCACCATTCGACACTAGCTCTCCTTCTATCCCTCTCCTTTCTTTTCTTTTGGTTGAGGACAAGCAAACCTCTAAGTTTGGTGTGTTTATCCGTGATCACTAAACCATACCCACTAAGATCATGGCTCCTAAAGGAAAACAACCCACTCCAAGAGGCAAGAAAGAGAGTATTCCAAAACCACTTTGGAATCAAGGGAAGTTCTTAACCAAAGAACATTCAGACCATTACTACAGAATAATAGGTCTAAAGTTAGTGATCTCGGAAGTCAAATTCGATCTGAAAGAAGATGAATATCCATAGATCCAAGAGCAAATTCGAAACAGGAACTGGGAAATCCTAGCTAATCATGAAACAAAAGTGGAAAGGAACATGGTTCAGGAGTTCTACGCTAGTCTGTGGCAAACAGACAGGCAGAGAATATTTGGAACTGCCCTCTATGACTATCGGACCTTAGTTAGAGAAAAGATTCTTCACATTCACCCTGACAAAATTAGGGAGATCTTTAAGCTGCCTCAGCTGAAAGATGACCCAGACTCCTTTAATAGGAGAATGATGAGAACAAACAAGGGCCTGGACAAGATTCTAGAGGATATATGCATCCTTGGAGCCAGGTGGACCACCAGCACCACGGGCGTCCCAAATCAACTCAAGAGAGACGATCTCAAACTAGTAGCCAGAGGCTGGCTGGACTTCATTGGGCGTTCTATATTGCCCACTAGCAACCGTTTTGAAGTCACTGTTAAAAGAGCAGTGATGATTCACTGCATTATGCTAGGAAAAGAAGTATAAGTTCATCAGTTAATTTGGTGTGAACTTTACATAATAGTAAACAAGAAATCCAAAGACGCCAAATTGGCTTATCCAAGCTTAATCTCTATGCTATGTAAGGATGCTGGAGTAAAGATGGGAATAACTGAATATATCTCAGTTGAGCGGCCAATCACCAAAATATCAATGGAAAAACAACAAGTGCAAAACGACCCCATCAAAAGGAGAGCACAGGAATTCCTCCTAGAAATCCCTCAATTTGAATACTGGAGCATCTTGAAGCATCTGTTACCAAGTTGCAAGAAGCTATGGACCAAATAAAGGAAGAACAGAATAATCAAAATAGCATGCTTTGCAAATTGCTTAGGGAACAAGAAGAGCAAGGGCGTGACATAAAGGAACTGAAGCGACAAAAATTATCTCTTGAAGGACCAAGCACCCTACAGACTAGAGGAACATCCACTTCCCAAAATAAAGGTTGTTGAGTTCTAATTTTAGCTTTAACTCTGTGATAGTTGTTATTATAGGACTTTACCTAAGAAGTTATATATAAGTAGTGGTAATTAGTATATCTATTTTGATTTTATTTTCAATTAAGTTATAATTTATTTTTCTTATCATCATCAAACATGAATAAAATAGTAGATTTTTAGAATAAAGAGGCAATTTATATTTGTCGAGTATTTAATAAGGAAAATTCTAATTAATTATATGTGGTGGCAATATTTTTTATATTCTAAATGAATGCTTGAACAGTGCATATTTTTTATCTTGAATTTTATGAATGTTAAAATTGTTGGCTCCTGAAAGAATGATGAACAAGAGAAATACTATTGCTGATCTGAAAAATCATGAAATTGATTCTTGAAGCAAGAAAAAGTAGTGAAAAAAAATTACAAGGAATCATTGGATAAAGAAGCAGAAAAAGCCAATAGCCCTTAGAACCAAAAGGCAAGGGTAAAAAGGATCCAAGGCTTTGAGCATCAATGGATAGGAGGGCCCAAGGAAATAAATCCAGGCCTAAGCGGCAAAATCAAGTTGTCCCTAACCATGTGCTTGTGGCATGCAGGTCCAAGTGAAAAGTTTGAGACTGAGTGGTTAAAGTCGTGATCCAAGGCCAAAGAGTGTGCTTAAGAACTCTGGACACCTCTAATTGGGGACTTTAGCAAAGCTAAGTCACAATCTGAAAAGGTTCACCCAGTTATGTGTCTGTGGCATTTATGTATCCGGTGGTAATACTGGAAAACAAAGTGCTTAGGGCCACGGCCAAGACTCATAAAGTAGCTGTGTTCAAGAATCAACATACTAAACTAGGAGAATCAATAATACTATCTGAATCCTGAGTTCCTATGGATGCCAATCATTCTGAATTTCAAAGGATAAAGTGAGATGCCAAAACTATTCAGAAGCAAAAAGCTACTAGTTCCGCTCATCTAATTAGAATCTGAGCTTCACTTAAAACTCTGAGATATTATTGTTTCTTGATTTCTTTTTATCCTATTTTATTTATCTAGTTGCTTGGGGACAAGCAACAGTTTATGTTTGGTGTTGTGATGAGCGGATATTTTATACGCTTTTTAGGGGTAATTTCGTGTAGATTTTAGTATGTTTTAGTTAGTTTTTAGTAGATTTTTATTAGTTTTTAAGCAAAAATCATATTTCTGGACTTTACTATGAGTTTGTGTGTTTTTCTGTGATTTCAGGTATTTTCTGGCTGAAATTGAGGGAGCTGAGCAAAAATCTGATTCAGGCTGAAAAAGGACTGCTGATGCTGTTGGATTCTGACCTCTCTGCACTCGGAATGGATTTTATGGAGCTACAGAAGTCCAATTGGTGCGCTTTTGATTGGGTTGGAAAGTAGACATCCAGGGCTTTCCAGCAATAGATAATAGTCCATACTTTGCACAAAAATAGACGACGTAAACTTGCGTTCAACGCTAGTTCCATGTTATAGTCTGGCGTTCAGCGCCAGAAATATGGTACACGTTGGAGCTCAACGCCAGAAATAGGTTACAACCTGGCGTTCAACTCCAGAAATAGCCCATGCACGTGAGAAGCTTAAGTCTCAGCCCAAGCACACACCAAGTGGGCCCCATAAGTGGATTTCTGCACTATCCCTCGTAGTTTACTCATTTTCTGTAAACCTAGGTTACTAGTTTAGTATTTAAAACAACTTTTAGAGACTTATTTTGTATCTCATGACATTTTTAGATCTGAATTTTATACTCTTTGATGGCATGAGTCTCTAAACTTCCTTGTTGAGGGTGAGGAGCTCTGCAGCGTCTCGATGAATTAATGCAATTATCTATGTTTCCATTCAATCATGATTGTTCCTATCTAAGATGTTCATTCGCGCTTCACTATGAAGAAGGTGATGATCCGTGACACTCATCACCTTCCTCAATCCATGAACGTGTGCCTGACAACCAACTCCGTTCTACATTAGATTGAATGAGTATCTCTTAGATCTCTTAATCAGAATATTCGTGGTATAAGCTAGAATTGATGGCGGCATTCATGAGAATCCGGAAAGTCTAAACCTTGTCTGTGGTATTCCGAGTAGGATTCAAGGATTGAATGGCTGTGACAAGCTTCAAACTCGTGATTGTTGGGCGTAGTGACGGACGCAAAAGAATCAATGGATTCTATTCCGACATGATCGAGAACCAACAGATGATTAGCCATGCTGTGATAGAGCATTTGGACCATTTTCACTGAGAGGATGGGAAGTAGCCATTGACAATGGTGACACCCTACATACAGCTTGCATGGAAGGAGCCTTGCGTGTGTGAAGAGGAGTACAAGAGAAAAGCTGAAATAAAGAGGACAAAGCATCTCCAAAACTCCAGCATATTCTCTATTATTGAGCAACAATTATTTATTTTATGCCCTTTTACTTTTTACAATTGAACTTGAAAAACACCGTTGTTGGCATCCTGACTAAGAATAATAAGATAACCATAGCTTGCTTCAAACCAATAATCTCCGTGGGATTCGATCCTTACTCACGTAAGGTATTACTTGGACGACCCAGTGCACTTGCTGGTTAGTTGTGCGGAATTACATAGTGTGAAGTAATTTTTGTGAACCAAGCACCAAGAGCACTCCATCATTCTCCATGAGATTAGAGAAGATCAAAGAGCTATGAGGGAGGAGCAACAAAGGCAAGGAAGAGACATAGAGGAGCTTAGGCGTTCCATTGGTTCTTCAAAAGGAAGACGCCACCCACACTAAGGTGGACTCATTCCTTAATCTCCTTGTCTATTTATTTTTCTGTTTTCGAATTTATGCTGTAGGTTCTATCTATGTTTGTGTCTTCACTACATGATCATTAGTGTCTAATGTCTATGTCTTAAAGATATGAATAATTCCATGAATCCTTCACCTCTCTTAAATGAAAAATGTGCTTAATTAACAAAGAATAAGAAGTACTTGGATTTCAAATTTTATCTTGAAATTAGTTTAATTATTTTGATGTGGTGGCAATACTTTTTGTTCTCTGAATGAATGCTTGAACAGTGCATATTTTTGATAGTGAAGTTTATGAATGTTAAAATTGTTGGCTCTTAAAAGAATGATGAATAAGGAAAAATCTTATTGATAATCTAAAATATCATGAAATTGATTCTTGAAGCAAGAAAAAGCAGTGAATAAGAAAGCTTGCGAAAAAAAAGTGTTTAAAGAAAAAAAGAAAGAAAGAAAAAGCAAGCAGAAAAAGCCAATATCCCTTAAAACCAAAAAAGGAAAGGGTAAAAAGGATCCAAGGCTTTGAGCATTAATGGATAGGAGGGCCCAAGGAAATAAAATATAGGCTTAAGCAGCTAAATCAAGCTGTCCCTAACCATGTGCCTGTGTCATGAAGGTCCAAGTGAAAAGCTTGAGACTGAGTGGTTAAAGTCATGATCCAAAGCAAAAAGAGTGTGCTTAAGAACTCTGGACACCTCTAACTGGGGACTTTAGCAATGCTGAGTCACAATCTGAAAAGGTTCACCCAGTTATGTGTGTGTGGCATTTATGTATCCGGTGGTAATACTGGAAAATAAAGTGCTTAGGGCCACGGCCAAGACTAAAAAAGTAGCTGTGTTCAAGAATCAACGTACTGAACTAGGAGAATCAATAACACTATCAGAAATTCTAAATTCCTATAGATGCCAATAATTCTGAATTTCAAAGGAAAAAGTGAGATGCCAAAACTGTTCAGAAGCAAAAAGCTATAAGCCCCGCTCATCTAATTGAGACTAAGTTTCATTGATATTGTGAGATTCATTGTATATTCTCTTCCTTAGGCACACATCTACGGATTACTCCGTCTGCACATCTCTTAAAGAGATATGGTTCATCCCAAAGATAGTACTTTGCATCTGTGATTAATTTCTTTGATTGCACCCTACTGTACTCTTTGGGTATGAATCTCACTGCCTTGTAGTTTGCAATGTCTGCAAACCATGGCACTTCCTGGATGGCAAAGAGTTGCTCATCCGGAAAAGTTTCAGAGATTTCAGTGAGAGGGAGGGACGCCCCTTCTACTGGTTCTATTCGGGACAAATGATCTACTACTTGATTCTCTGTCCCTTTTCTGTCTCTTATTTCTATATCAAACTCTTGCAGAAGCAACACCCATCTGATGAGTCTGGGTTTTGAATCCTGCTTTGTGAGTAGATATTTAAGAGCAGCATGATCAGTGTACACAAACACTTTTGATCCTACTAAATAGGATCTGAATTTGTCAATGGCGTAAACCACTGCAAGTAGCTCTTTTTCTGTGGTTGTGTAATTCTTCTGTGCATCATTTAGAACACGGCTAGCATAATAAATGACGTGCAGAAGCTTGTCATGCCTTTGTCCCAACACTGCACCAATGGCATGGTCACTGGCATCACACATCAATTCAAATGGTAATGTCCAGTCTGGTGCAGAGATGATTGGTGCTGTAACCAATTTAGCCTTCAGAGTCTCAAATGCCTGCAGACACTCTTTATCAAAGATAAATGGCGTGTCAGCAGCTAGCAGGTTGCTCAGAGGTTTGGCGATTTTTTGAAAAATCCTTTATAAACCTCCTATAGAATCCTGCATGCCCCAAAAAGCTTCTGATTGCCTTAACATTAGCAGGTGGTGGCAATTTTTCAATTACTTCTACCTTAGCTTGGTCCACCTCTATTCCCTTGTTCGAAATTTTGTGCCCAAGGACAATTCCTTCAGTCACCATAAAGTGACATTTTTCCCAGTTTAAAACCAGGTTAGTCTCTTGGCATCTTTTCAGAACAAGTGCTAAATGGTTAAGGCAGGAGCTAAATGAGTCTCCAAATACTGAAAAGTCATCCATGAAGACTTCCAGGAATTTTTCCACCATATCAGAGAAAATTGAGAGCATGCACCTCTGAAAGGTTGCAGGTGCATTTCACAAGCCAAATGGCATCCTTCTGTATGCAAATACTCCAGATGGGCATGTGAATGCCGTTTTCTCCTGATCTTGGGGATCTACTGCAATTTGATTATAACCTGAATATCCATCCAGGAAGCAGTAGTATTCATGACCTGCTAGTCTTTCTAGCATCTGGTCTATGAATGGTAAAGGAAAATGATCCTTTCTGGTGGCTGTATTGAGCCTTCTATAATCAATGCACATACGCCACCCTGTAACTGTTCTTGTAGGAACCAGTTCATTTTTTTCATTATGAACCACTGTCATGCCTCCTTTCTTAGGGACGACTTGGACAGGGCTCACCCAGGGGCTGTCAGAAATAGGATAAATAATCCCAGCCTCTAGTAATTTAGTGACCTCTTTCTGCACCACTTCTTTCATAGCTGGATTCAGCCGCCTTTGTGGTTGAACCACTGGCTTGGCGTCATCTTCCAGCAAGATCTTGTGCATGCATCTAGCTGGGCTAATGCCCTTAAGATCACTGATGGACCACCCAAGAGCTGTCTTGTGTGTCCTTAGCACTTGAATTAGTGCTTCCTCTTCCTGTGGCTCTAAGGTAGAGCTTATAATTACAGGAAAGGTATCACCTTCTCCCAGAAATGCATATTTCAGGGATGGTGGTAATGGTTTGAGTTCGGGTTTTGGAGGTTTCTCCTCTTCTTGAGGGATTTTAAGAGGTTCTATTATCTTCTCTGATTCCTCCAAATCAGGCTGAACATCTTTAAAGATGTCCTCTAGCTCTGATTCGAGACTCTCAGCCATATTGACCTCTCTTACCAGAGAGTCAATAATATCAACACTCATGCAGTCATTTGGGGTGTCTGGATGTTGCATGGCTTTGACAACATTCAACTTAAACTCCTCCTCATTGACTCTCAAGGTTACTTCCCCTTTTTGGACATCAATGAGGGTTCGGCCAGTTGCTAGGAAAGGTCTTCCTAGAATGAGAGTTGCACTCTTGTGCTCCTCCATTTCCAGCACCACAAAGTCAGTAGGAAAGGCGAATGGCCCAACCTTGACAATCATGTCTTCAATCACTCCTGATGGGTATTTAATGGAGCCATCAGCAAGTTGAAGACACATCCTGGTTGGTTTGATTTCTTCAGCTAAACCAAGCTTTCTGATAGTGGATGCAGGTATTAGGTTGATACTTGCCCCAAGATCACATAAAGCTTGCTTGGCACAAGTACCCTCTAATGTGCATGGTATCATAAAGCTCCCAGGATCTTTAAGCTTCTCAGGTATGCTTTTCAGAATGACTGCACTGCATTCTTCAGTGAGGTAAACTTTTTCAGTTTCCCTCCAATCCTTCTTATGACTTAAGATCTCTTTCATGAACTTAGCATAAGAGGGTATTTGCTCAAGTGCTTCTGCAAACGGAATCTTTATTTCAAGAGTCCTGAGATAGTCTGCAAAGCGGGCAAATTGCTTATCCTGTTCCGCTTGGCGGAGTTTTTGAGGATAAGGCATTTTGGCTTTGTATTCCTCAACCTTAGTTGCTGCAGGTTTATTACCTACAGAAGTGGATTGGGAAGCCTTTTTAGAAGGGTTGTTATCAGCACTTGTATGTGACTGATCACTCATTGGCATTTGAATGCCAGGGGTGGAAGCTGGAGTGGCGTTAGACGCCACTTCCTTATTTGTTACTGGCGTTTGAACGCCAGAACCATGTTCCCTTTGGGTGTTCAACGCCGGATTCATGCTTGTTTCTGGCGTTGAACGCCAGGAATGAGCATGGTCTGGGCGTTCAGCGCCAGCATCATTCCTATCTGGGATCTGATTGTCCTCAGAGGGATTTTGAGTAGACATCTGTTCATTTCTTGGCTTCCTGCTGCTTTGAAGTGAGGTATTTAATGTTTTCCCACTTCTTAATTGGACTGCTTGGCATTCTTCCGCTATTTGTTTTGACAGTTGCTTTAATTGCACTTCCATATTCCTGTTAGCCATTCTTGTTTCCTATAATATTTCCTTGAATTCGGCTAGCTGCTGAGTTAGGAAGTCTAACTGTTGATTGAATTCATTAGCCTGATCCACAGGACTGGGTTTAGCAATTACTGTTTTAGCTTCTTCTTTCATGGAAGGTTCACTGCTTAGGTACAGATGCTGATTTCTGGCAACTGTATCAATGAGCTCTTGAGCTTCTTCAATTGTTTTTCTCATATGTATAGATCCACCAACTGAGTGGTCTAGAGAAATCTAAGCTTTTTCTGTAAGCCCATAGTAGAAGATGTCTAATTGCACCCACTCTGAAAACATTTCAGAAGGGCATTTTCTTAGCATCTCTCTGTATCTCTCCCAGGCATCATAAAGGGATTCATTATCTCCTTGTTTGAAGCCTTGGATGCTTAGCCTTAGCTGTGTCATCCGTTTTGGAGGGAAATAGTGATTCAGGAATTTTTCTGACAGCTGTTTCCATGTTTTTATGCTGTTCTTAGGCTGGTTATTTAACCACCTCTTAGCTTGATCTTTTACAGCAAATGGAAACAGTAATAATCTGTAGACATCCTGATCCACTTCTTTATCATGTACTGTGTCAGCAAATTGTAAAAATTATGCCAGAAACTCTGTAGGTTCTTCATGTGGAAGACCAGAATACTGACAGTTTTGCTGCACCATGATAATGAGCTGAGGATTCAACTCAAAGCTACTAACTCCAATGGAGGGTATACAGATACTACCCCCATATGAAGCAGTAGTGGGGTT
The DNA here is from genome assembly GCF_003086295.3 of Arachis hypogaea. Lineage (NCBI taxonomy): Eukaryota > Viridiplantae > Streptophyta > Magnoliopsida > Fabales > Fabaceae > Arachis > Arachis hypogaea. The sequence goes on from NC_092040.1 coordinate 63,507,171, forward strand.
AGCATATGACCCCAGAGTCCTCCTGGACTGATCATTCCCATTTAATTCCATAATGGAATAAAAGAGATGATATGTATGTTGCTATTATTTATTTTATAATAGTGGAATAAAAAAATGGAATATATATAATAAAAAAATTTGAAAATATTTTGTGAAAATTTTTTTTTTTCGAAAAATTTTGAAATTGAAATATGAAATTTATATAAAAAATTTCGAAAATGTAGTTTTAAAATTAGTTAAAAAAGATACTTTTTTTTTTGAATTTTATGATGAAAGAGAAAAACACATAAAAGGCACAAGACTTAAAATTTTTAGATCTAATGCTCCTTATTTTCGAAAATTTTTGGAGGGAAAACACCAAGGAACACCAAACTTAAAAATTTTAAGATCAAGACACAAGAAAAACTCAAGAACACTTTGAAGATTCACAAGAACACCAAGAACAAAAGAAAGAACACCAAACTTAAAAGTTTTAGAAAACTTTAATAAAATTTTCGAAAATTATAAAAAGATTAACAAGAAAACACCAAACTTAAAGTTTGGCACAAGATTAAATCCAAGAAAAATTATTTTTTTGAAAAAGGTTCCAAAGGGGATAACCAATTATCAAGAACAACTTAAAAATCAAGGAAGAACCAAGAACACTAACACGAGATTTTTAGAGAAGATATAAAATATGCAATTAACACCAAACTTAGAATAAGACACTAAACTCACGAAAAATTAACAATTAATTAAGAAAAAATAAAATTTTTGAAAAGAAATTTTTGAAAAGAAACTATCCTATCAAAATTTGATGACTCTATAATAACAAAAATAAATTATTCCTAATCTAAGAAATAAAATAAGCCTTCAATTGTTCAAACTCAACAATCCCCGGCAACGGCGCCAAAAACTTGGTGCACGAATTTGTGATTCGCACAACTAACCAGCAAGTGCACTGGGTCGTCCAAGTAATACCTTACGTGAGTAAGGGTCGATCCCACGGAGATTATTGGTTTGAAGCAATCAATGTTTATTTTATTAATCTTAGTCAGGAGGTCAATAAGGTTATTTGGATTTAATTGTAAGAAGTCAAAGTATTTAGAATTATTAGATAAATAATAGAGAATAATAGCGTTACTTGTTGTGCAGTAATGGGGAATATGTTGGAGTTTTGGAGATGCTTTGTTCTTTGACTTTAACTCTTCCTTGAAATCCTTCAACACACGCAAGGCTCCTTCCATGGCAAGCTCTATGTAGGGTGTCACCGTTGTCGGTGGCTACTTCCCATCCTCTCAGTGAAAACGTTCCTATGCTCTGTCACAGCACGGCTAATCATCTGTCGGTTCTCAATCAGGTTGGAGTAGAATCCATTGATTCATTTACGTCTGTCACTAACGCCCAGCCTTCAGGAGTTTGAAGCTCGTCACAGTCATTCAATCCCAGAATCCTACTCGGAATACCACAGACAAGGTTTAGACTTTCCGGATCCTCATGAATGCCGCCATCAATCCAGCTTATACCACGAAGATTCTGATTAAGGAATCTAAGAGATACTCATTCAATCTGATGTAGAACGGAGGTGGTTGTCTGGCACACGTTCATGGATTGAGGAAGGTGATGAGTGTCACGGATCATCACCTTCTCCATAATTAAGCGCGAATAAACATCTTAGATAAGAACAAGCGTGTTTGAATGGAAAACAAAGGGATTGTATTAAATCATCGAGACGCTGCAGAGCTCCTCACCCCCAACAATGGAGTTTAGAGACTCATGCCGTCAAAAAGTATGTAATTCAGATCTGAAAATGTCATGAGGTACAAGAATAGTCTCTAAAAGTTGTTTAAATAGTAAACTAGTAACCTAGGTTTACAGAAAATGAATAAACTAAGATAACTGGTGCAGAAATCCACTTCTGGGGCCCACTTGGTGTGTGCTGGGGCTGGGACTAAAGCTTTCCACGAGTTAAGGCTTTTCTTGGAGTTGAACTCCAAGTTATGACGTGTTTTGGGCGTTCAACTCCGGATCATGACGTGTTTCTGGCGTTTAACTCCAGACAGCAGCATGTACTTGGCGTTCAACGCCAAGTTACGTCGTCTATCCTCGCGCAAAGTATGGACTATTATATATTGCTGGAAAGCCCTGGATGTCGACTTTCCAACGCCGTTGAGAGCGCGCCAATTGGACTCCTGTAGCTCCAGAAAATCCATTTCGAGTGCAGGGAGGTCAGGATCCAACAGCATCAGCAGTCCTTTTTCAGCCTAACTCAGATTTTTGCTCAGCTCCCTCAATTTCATCCAGAAAATACCAGAAATCACAGAAAAACACACAAGCTCATAGTAAAGTCCAGAAATATGATTTTTGCCTAAAAACTAATATTATTCTACTAAAAACTAATTAAAATTTGCTAAAATCTACATGAAATTACCCCCAAAAAGCGTATAAAATATCCGCTCATCAGGTATCCCATTATTCACGGAATTCCTCTCAGAAGTGTACATGAATTGGTTGTTTGCAACCATGTCAAATGAGTTCTTGAGCCTCTTCAGGCGTTTTCTTCAGGTGAATAGATCCACCTGCAGAATGATGCAATGACATTTTAAAAAATTCAGAGAGACCATAATAGAATATATCTAATATGGTCCATTCTGAAAACATGTCAGATGGACATCTTTTGGTCAACTGCTTGTATCTTTCCCAGGCTTCATAGAGGGATTCACCATCTTTTTGTTTGAAGGTTTGAACATCCACTCTCAGCTTGCTCAGCTTTTGAGGAGGAAAGAATTTATCCAAGAAGGCTGTGACCAGCTTATCCCAGGAATCCAGGCTATCCTTAGGTTGTGAATCCAACCATATTCTAGCTCTGTCTCTTACAGCAAAAGGGAAAAGCATGAGTATGTAGACTTCAGGATCAACTCCATTCGTCTTTACAGTCTCACAGATCTGCAAGAACTCAGTTAAGAACTGATAAGGATCTTCAGATGGAAGTCCATAAAACTTGCAGTTTTGTTGCATTAAGGCAACTAGCTGAGGTTTCAGCTCAAAGTTATTGGCTCCAATGGCAGGAATGGAGATGCTTCTTCCATCAAACTTGGACGTTGGCTTTGTGAAGTCACCAAGCATTCTCCTTGCATTATTATTATTTTCGGCTGCCATCTCCTTCTCTTATTCGAAAATTTCTGAAAGGTTGTTTCTGGATTATTGTAATTTAGCTTCTTTTAATTTTCTCTTCAGAGTCCTTTCAGGTTCTGGATCAATTTCAACAAGAGTGCCTTTTTCCCTGTTTCTGCTCATATGAAAGAGAAGAAAACAAGAAAAGAAAGAGGAATCCTATATGTCACAGTATAGAGATTCCCTTATGTTAGTAGAAGAAGAAAGGGGAGAAGAATCCAAACACAAGGGATATAATGAGTTCGGATTTTTAGATGAAGAGAGGTGAAGAGAAGTGTTAGTAATTAAATAATTAAATAGAATAAGAAAAGAGAGGGAGAAATTCGAAAATAATTTTGAAAAAGGGGTTAGTAATTTTCAAAAATTAAAGATAAGATAAGATTAAAATTAAAATTTAAAACAATTAATTAATCAAAAAGAAATTTTTGAAAAAGGGATGAGATATTTTCGAAAATTAGAGAGGGAAGAGTAGTTAAGTGGTTTTGAAAAAGATAAGAAACAAACAAAAAGTCAAAAAGTTAGTTGAAAAAGATATTAAAATCAAAATTTAAAAAGATAAGAAGATAGGAGTTTAGATAAGATATTTTGAAATCAAATTTCGAAAAAATAAAATTTTTGAAAAAGATAAGATAAAAGATAAAAAGATTTAATTTTAAAATTGACTTAACTAACAAGAAACTACAAGATAAGATTCTAGAATTTAAAGATTGAACCTTTCTTAACAAGAAAGTAGCAAACTTCAAATTTTTGACCCAATCACATTAATTGTTAGCTAATTTTCGAAAATTAAATGTAAAGATAGGAAAAATATTTTGAAAATATTTTGAAAAAGATTTTTGGAATTTTCGAAATATAGAAAAAATTGAAAAAGATATAATTTTTGAAAAAGATTTGAAAAGATAAGATTTTTAAAATTGAAAATTTGACTTGACTTTGTAAGAAACAACTAATTTTTAAAATTTTTGACTAAGTCAACTCAAATTTTCGAAATTTATGAGAAAAATAAGGAAAAGATATTTTTTTTATTTTTTGAATTTTTAATTATGAGAGAGAAAAACACAAACATGACCCAAAACATGAAAATTTTGGATCAAAACACTTAATGCATGCAAGAACACTATGAATGTCAAGATGAACACCAAGAACACTTTGAAGATCATGATGAACATCAAGAACATAATTTTGAAAAATTTTTGATGCAAAGAAAACATGCAAGACACCAAACTTAGAAATCTTTAATGCATGGACACTATGAATGCAAAAATGCATATGAAAAACAACAAACAACACAAAACAAGAAAACATCAAGATCAAACAAGAAGACTTATCAAGAACAACTTGAAGATCATGAAGAACACTATGAATGCATGGGATTTTCGAAAAATGCAAGAAAAATTTTTAAAAGCATGCAATTGACACCAAACTTAAAAATTGACTCAAGACTCAAACAAGAAACACAAAATATTTTTTATTTTTATGATTTTCTAATTTTTTTTGAATTTTTATTTTAATTTTTTTGAAAAACATTTTTGGAAAAACGAAAAAGAAAAGAAAAATTTTTGAAAAAGTTTTTGAAAAGAAAATTACCTAATCTGAGCAACAAGATGAACCGTCAGTTGTCCATACTCGAATAATCCCCGGCAACGGCGCCAAAAACTTGGTGGACGAAATTGTGATTCACTTGTTATTCCATTTTGCAAAATTCATTGCTTTTCATTCCCTGGTAATGGCGCCAAAAACATGATGCCAATACCATAGTTCACAACTCCGTTCAACTAACCAGCAAGTGTACTGGGTCGTCCAAGTAATAAACCTTACGCGAGTAAGGGTCGATCCCACAGAGATTGTTGGTATGAAGCAAGCTATGGTCACCTTGTAAATCTCAGTTAGGCAGATTAAATTGGTTTATGGTTTCAAAAATTAATAATAAAATAGAAAATAAAAAGGGATAGAAATACTTATGTAAATCAATAGTGAGAATTTCAGATAGGTATATGGAGATGCTGTGCTCCTCTTGAAACTCTACTTCACTACTCACTCTTCCTTCAATCCTTCTTACTCCTTTCCATGGCAAGTTGTATGTAGGGCATCACCATCATCGGTGGCTACTTTCAATCCTCTTGGGAAAATGATCCTATGCGCTGTCACTGCACGGCTAATCGTCTGGAGGCATCACCCATGGTTGATGGCTACATCCCGTCCTCTCAGTGAAAACGTTCCTATGCTCTGTCACAGCACGGCTAATCATCTGTCAGTTCTCAATCAGGTTGGAATAGAATCCATTGATTCTTTTGCGTTTGTCACTAACGCCCAGCCTTCAGGAGTTTGAAGCTCGTCACAGTCATTCAATACCGGAATCCTACTCGGAATACCACAGACAAGGTTAGACTTTCCGGATTCCCAGGATCCTACTCGGAATACCACAGACAAGGTTAGACTTTCCGGATCCTCATGAATGCCGCCATCTATCTAGCTTATACCACGAAGATTCTGTTGGGGAATCTAAGAGATATGCGCCCGGCCTAAGGTAGAACGGAAGTGGTTGTCAGTCACGCACGTTCATAGGTGAGAATGATGATGAGTGTCACGGATCATCACATTCATCAAAGTTAAGTGTAGCGTATATCTTGGAATAAGAATAAAAGGGAATTGAATAAAAAGTAATAGTGATTGTATTGGAACTTGAGGTACAGTAGAGCTCCACACCCTTAATCTATGGTGTGCAGAAACTCCACTGTTGAAAATACATAAATAAAAGGTTCAGGCATGGCCGAATGGCCAGCCCCCCTGAATGTGATCAATAGTCTCCTAAGATGAAAAATAAAACAAAACTGAGACCAAATATCAAACGTGGTCAAAAGACGACTAATACACTAGTAAAAAGTCTTATTTATGCTAAACTAGCTACTAGGGTTTACATGAGTGAGTAATTGATGCATAAATCCACTTCCGGGGCCCACTTGGTGTATGTTTGGGCTGAGCTTGATCTATCCACGAGCTGAGGCTTTTCTTGGAGTTGAACTCCAGGTTATAACGTGTTTTGAGCGTTCAACTCCGGATCATGATGTTTTTCTGGCGTTTAACTCCAGACAGCAGCATGTACTTGGCGTTCAACGCCAAGTTACGTCGTCAATCTCCGAATAAAGTATGGACTATTATATATTGCTGGAAAGCTCTAGATGTCTACTTTCCAACGCCGTTGAGAGCGCGCCAATTGGAGTTCTGTAGCTCCAGAAAATTCATTTCGAGTGCAGGGAGGTCAGATTCCAACAGCATCAGCAGTCCTTTTGTCAGCCTTTTTCAGAGTTTTGCTCAAGTCCCTCAATTTCAGCCAGAAATTACCTGAAATCACAGAAAAACACACAAACTCATAGTAAAGTCCAGAAATGTGAATTTAACATAAAAACTAATGAAAACATCCCTAAAAGTAGCTTAAACTTACTAAAAACTATCTAAAAACAATGCCAAAAAGTGTATAAATTATCCGCTCATCAGTGTTCTTTGTTCTTCCTTGATCTTCATGTTGTTCTTGTTTATTTTTCTTGTTTGATCTTTGTTTTTCCCAATTTCGTGTGTTTTCGTGTTTTCCTTGTGCAATTTCAAAATAATAGTTTTCAAAAAAAATTTTTATTTTATTTTTTTTATCTATAAATATAATACATCTTTAAAAACACATTAAATTTATAGCTCAGTTGGCTAGAGCGTTAGCTTATGCTCTTGGCAATTGGGTATCTTCTTTTTAAAACTTTTTCAAAAATAATTTTTCTTTGATTAAATCTTGCGCCAAACTTTAAGTTTGGTGTTTTCTTGTTAATCTTTTCATAATTTTCGAAAATCTTATTAAAGTTTTCTAAAAAATTTAAGTTTGGTGTTCCTTGGTGTTTTTCCTCCAAAAATTTTCGAAAACAAGGAGCATTAGATCTAAAAATTCTATGTCTTGTGTCTTTTGTGTGTTTTTCTCTTTCATCATAAAATTTAAAATTCAAAAAAAATATCTTTTCTAACTATTTTTAAGCATATTTTCAATTTTTTTTTTATTTTTCAAATTTCAATTTCAAAATTTTATCTTATCATATCTTAGTTGTCAAGTAAAAAGAAATCATATCTTTTTTCAAATATTTTTCTATTAATTATTTTTCTCATAAGTATCTTCAATTTTAAGACATATCTTTTTCAATATTATTTAATTAATTAAGTATTTTAGTTGCCAATTTTCTGTTATTTGTTTTTCTAATTTTCAAACTTACTCCTATTTTTTTAATTATTATTCTATTTTATTCTCTTTTTAATTTCGAAAAAAATTAATAATAATATATATATATATATATATATATTAATCATATTTATCTCCAATTCACAACATCTCCCTTTCTCCATCATGGAACTAAGAGAAAATGAACAGTTCAGAAGGACTCTGGGGTCATATGCTAACCCCACTACTGCTTCATATGGGAGTAGTATATGTATACCCTCCATTGGAGTTAGTAGCTTTAAGTTGAATCCTCAACTCATTATCATGGTGCAGTAAATCTGCCAGTATTTCGGTCTTCCACAGGAAGAACCTACAGAGTTTCTGGCACAATTTTTACAAATTGCTGACACAGTACATGATAAGAAAGTAGATCAGGATGTCTACAGATTATTACTGTTTCCATTTGCTGTAAAAGATCAAGCTAAGAGGTGGTTAAATAACCAACCTAAGGACAGCATAAAGACATGGAAACAGCTGTCAAAAAAATTCCCGAATCACTATTTTCCTCTAAAACGGATGACACAACTAAGGCTGAGCATCCAAGGCTTCAAAAAAGGAGATAATAAATCTCTTTATGATGCTTGGGAGAGATACAGAGAGATGCTAAGAAAATGTCCCTCTGAAATGTTTTCAGAGTGGGTGCAGTTAGACATCTTCTATTATGGGCTTACAGAAAGAGCTCAGATTTCCCTAGACCACTCAGCTAGTGGATCTATACATATGAGAAAAACAATTGAAGAAGCTCAAGAGCTTATTGATACAGTTGCCAGAAATCAGCATCTGTACCTAAGCAGTGAATCTTCCATGAAAGAAGAAGCTAAAACAGTGACTGCTGAACTCAGTCCTGCAGAACAAGCTATGGAATTCAATCAGCAATTAGACTTTCTAACAAAACAGTTAGCCGAATTCAAGGAGATATTACAAGAAACAAGAATGGCTAATATGAATATGGAAGTACAGTTGAAGCAAACAGAACAGCAGCTATCAAAACAAATAATAGAAGAGTGCCAAGCAGTTCAATTAAGAAGTGGGAAAACATTAAAAACATCACTTCAAGATAGCAGGAAGCCAAGAAATGAGCAAACTACCCAAAATCCCTCTGAGGACAGTAAGAGCCCAGAGAGGAATAATTCTAGCATTCAAACGCCAGAAAATGGGTGGGAAGCTGGCGCTGAACGCCCAAACCATGTTCAGTCCTGGCGTTCAACGCCAGAAACAAGCAAGGAATTGGCGTTGAACGCCCAAAAGAAGCATAGTTCTGGCGTTCAGACGCCAGGAACAGGTAAGGAGTTGGCGTCTAACACCACTCCAGCTTCCACCCCTGGCATTCAAACGTCAGTGGGGTATCAGACACATACAAGTGCTGATAATAACCCTTCTAAAAAGGCATCCCAACCCACATCTGTAGGCAATAAACCTACAGCAACTAAGGTTGAGGAATACAAGGCCAAAATGCCTTATCCTCAGAAACTTCGCCAAGCGGAACATGATAAGCAATTTGCCCGCTTTGCAGACTATCTCAAGACTCTTGAAATAAAGATTCTGTTTGCAGAAGTACTTGAGCAAATACCCTCTTATGCTAAGTTCATGAAAGAGATCTTAAGTCATAAGAAGGATTGGAGGGAAACTGAAAAAGTTTACCTCACTGAAGAATGCAGTGCAGTCATAAGAAGGATTTGATACCATGAACAATAGAGGGTACTTGTACCAAGCAAGCTCTATGTGATCTTGGGGAAAGTAACAACCTAATACCTGCATCTATTATCACAAAGCTTGGTTTGACTAAAGAAGTCAAACCAACTTCAACTTGCTGATGGCTCCATTAAATACCCATCAGGCGTGATTGAAGATATGATTGTCAAGGTTAGGCCATTTGCCTTTCCTACTGACTTTGTGGTGCTGGAAATGGAGGAGCACAAGAGTGCAACTCTCATTCTAGGAAGACCTTTCCTAGCAACTGGCTGAACCCTTATTGATGTCCAAAAAGGGGAAGTAACCTTGAGAGTCAATGAGGAGGAGTTCAAGTTGAATGTTGTCAAAACTATGCAGCATCCAGACACCCCAAATGACTGCATGAGTGTTGATATTATTGACTCTCTGGTAAAAGAGGTCAATATGACTGAGAGTCTCGAATCAGAGCTAGAGGATATCTTTAAAGATGTTCAGCCTTATCTGAAGGAATCAGAGAGAATGATAGAACCTCTGAAAATCCCTCAGGAAGAGGAGAAACCTCCTAAACCTGAGCTCAAACCATTACCACCATCCCTGAAATATGCATTTCTGGGAGAAGGTGCACCTTTCCTGTAATCATAAGCTCTACCTTAGCACCACAGGAATAGGAAGCACTAATTCAAGTGCTAAGGACACACAAGACAACTCTTGGGTGGTCCATCAGTGATCTTAAGGGCATTAGCCCAGGCAGATGCATGCACAAGATTCTATTTGAAGGTGACGCCAAGCCAGTAGTTCAACCACAAAGGCGGCTGAATCCAGCCATGAAGGAAGTGGTACAGAAGGAGGTCACTAAATTACTAGAGGCTGGGATCATTTATCCTATTTCTGATAGCCCCTGGGTAAGCCCTGTCCAAGATGTCCCTAAGAAAGGTGGCATGACAGTAGTTCCTAATGAAAAAAATGAACTGGTTCCTACAAGAACAGTTACAGGGTGGCGTATGTGTATTGATTATAGAAGGCTCAATACAGCCACCAGAAAGGATCATTTTCCTTTACCATTCATAGACCAGATGCTGGAAAGACTAGCAGGTCATGAATACTATTGCTTCCTGGATGGAGTATTTGCATACAGAAGGATGCCATTTGGCTTGTGCAATGCACCTGCAACCTTTCAAAGGTGCATGCTTTCAATTTTCTCTGATATGGTGGAAAAATTTCTGGAAGTCTTCATGGATAACTTTTCAGTATTTGAAGACTCATTCAGCTCCTGTCTTGACCATCTAGCACTTGTTCTAAAAAGGTGCCAAGAGACTAACCTGGTTTTAAACTGGGAAAAATGTCACTTTATGGTGACTGAAGGAATTGTCCTTGGGCACAAAATCTCGAACAGGGGAATAGAGGTGGATCAAGCCAGGGTAGAGGTAATTGAAAAATTACCACCACCAGCCAATGTTAAGGCAATCAGAAGCTTTTTGGGGCATGCAGGATTCTATAGGAGGTTTATAAATGATTTTTCAAAAATCGCCAAACCTCTAAGTAATCTGCTAGCTGCTGACATGCCATTTATCTTTGATAAGGAGTGTCTGCAGGCGTTTGAGACTCTGAAAGCTAAGCTGGTCACAACACTAATCATCTCTGCACCAGACTGGACATTACCATTTGAATTAATGTGTGATGCCAGTGACCATGCCATTGGTGTAGTGTGATAAACCCCATTTGTAGGGCTTATCTTATATTGATTTTAGGGGATTTTATAACCTTTTACCCACATTTATCCATTGAAATAGCATGGTTTTATAACTTCTCCTTTAATTGTGCTTAAGAGTAAAAACATGCTTTTTAGGTCTTAAAATAAATAAATTTAATTCACCTTGGTTCCATTAGATGCCTTGATAAGTTTGTTAAGTGATTTAATGTTTAGAAGGCAAAGATTGGATCAAGGGAATGAAGAAAGAAGCATGAAAAGTTGGAGAATTCATGAAGAAATGAAAGAACCGGAAAGCTGTCAAGCCGACCTCTTCGCACTTAAACGACTATAACTTGAGCTATAGAGGTCCAAATGATGCGGTTCCAGTTGGGTTGGAAAGCTAACATCCGGGGCTTCGAAACGATATAAGATTTGCCATAGTTGCTACACGTATGGTGGCGCGCACGCGCATAGTACGCGCATGCGCCGTTGCTGCCACCTGGTTCACTTAAAGCAAAACGTGGCCAGCGAATTCTAAAGCCTCGTGGGTCCAATCCAACTCATTTCTGATGCTATTTAACCCAAGAAATGAAGAGGGAAATACATGTTAGTTACCATTAGTTCATTTACACTCATTAGGATTAGTTTTAGAAGTAGTTTCTAGAGAGAGAAGCTCTCACTTCTCTCTAGGATTAGGATTAGGATTAGGTTTAGTTATTAGATCTAGATTTTAATTCATCTTCTTCTACTTCTATCTTCTCAATTTTTTGTTGTTACATTCATTCTTCTTCCATTCTTTTATTGTAATTTTCTTTATGTTGTTCTTGCATTTTGTTGTAGATCTACTATTGTTCCTTCTATTTCCTTTCAATTCAATAAGAGGAATTCATAATAATTGTTCTTCTTTGCTTTTCTATTGTTGATCTCTTACCTTTGTAGTTAGATCTCTCTTTTATTCTTGCAATTTATGTTGTTTACTTTTATTGCCTTTTATGTGTTTGTTGAAATGCCTCTTCTAGATATAGTATAGATTTTGTTCCTCTTGGCCTAGGTAGAGTAATTAGTGACACTTGAGTTATCTAATTCCTTTGTTGATTGATAATTGGAGAGATTGCTAATTAGTTCGGAGTGCACTAAAGCTAGTCTTTCCTTGGGAGTTGGCTAGGACTTGTGGCTCAAGTCAATTCATCCACTTGACTTTCCTTTATTTAGTAAGGGTTAACTAAGTGGTATCAATGAACAATTCTTATCACAATTGAGAAGGATAACTAGGATAGGACTTCTAATTTTCATACCTTGCCAAGAGCCTTTTATAGTTGTTAGTTTATTTTCATTGCCATTTACTTTTCATGCTTCTTATCCAAAACCCCAAAACACATCACAACCAATAACAAGACACTTCATTACAATTCCTAGGGAGAACGACCCGAGGTTTAAATACTTCGGTTTATAGATTTTAGGGGTTTGTACTTGTGACAAACAAATTTTTGTATGAAAGGATTATTGTTGGTTTAGAGACTATACTTTACAACGAGATTTCATTAATGAAATTCTAAACCGTCAAAAACCCAATCATCAAAATGGCGCCGTTGCCGGGGAGTTGCAATGGTGTTATGTTATTGGTTATTGTATATATGTGAATAGTGTGAATATCTTGCTTTTTGCTTTATTTGCTAGTTGTAGAATTTTGTTTCTCTTGTTTTCTATTAGCTTTTGATTTTTATTTTCTCTTGCTACCATGAATTCTCACTTTGGCTATGAGTGTGATTCCAACTATGTTGTAGGTGATGAGAGCTTCAATGAGGATGCGTATCAAGGATGGGACACTCAAAGGTGGGAGGAGCCATATGCATATGATCAATCCTCATGGCAACAACCTCCACCAATGCACTATGAAGAAGAGCCATTCTATGATGCATATCAATCCAATGGCTATGGTGAATCTCCTTGTAATTTTCAAGAACCACCACCATATGCCTATGAGTCATACCCTCAACATGACCCTCAACCACACTCACAAGCCCCTTCTTACCAACCACCTTCATATGACCCTAATCTATATCCATCCTACCAATAACCATATGAGCCATATGAACCACATATAGAGCCACCACCATTCCAACATCAACATTTTCAAGAGCCACCTCCCCCACATTATTACCAAGATGAACCACCTCCAATATATAAAAATTTTCAACCACAAGATGAATACTACCTTCCACCACAACCTCCCATGGAAGAATACTCATACCCATTGATCCAAGAGCCACATGATCATAATCATATAATCCAAGAGGAACAAGAGTCAAGGGATCATCTCAAAGAAGCATTGGATCAATTTCAAGCAACCATGGAGTGTGTTGTGCAACAAGTGGAAAGAATGGAAAATATTGAACCACCACAACTCTACCAAGAAGAACCACCTTCCTACTATGAACCCTTCCCCCAAAATGATGAATCCTTCCATCCACCCCAACCTCTAATGGATGAAACCCTTGGTGTTCTTGTTCAAGGGCAAGAAGAGATGAAAAGGGATGTGCAAAATTTCATGGCCGCCTTGGATGCGGTAACAAATCAATTAGCCTCCCAATGCTTAAATACTCAAGGAACTCCCATGGCTACATGTGGAGAATCAAATGAAGAACATAGCATGAAGGAGAGATTGGAAACTCTAGTGGGAAATGAGGGAAGTTGCTTTGTATTGGAACAATTGGAGGAAGCTTTAATTGTTGAAGACAAGGAAGAAGTGGTAGAAGACTTAGGAGATGCGGAGCCTCCATGGGAACATAGAGTTGAAGAAAACCCCTCCAAGATGATTGAAATTGATGCTAGGGAGGAAAGTGCACACCTTCCAAGGCTTATTCCATATGAAGACTTGGATAGGATAGAGCAAGAATTAAGTTCCCTTGGTGATGAAGATCAAGCATCAAGTCTTAGTGGTGAAGAATCCTTTGAGCATGAAGAACCTTCTCCGGTTGGATTTGAAAGCGTTGAGGAGGTAAATTTTTCTCACCCTCCCTATTATGATTTGAGTAAAGGAAAAGGTTTAGATAAAATTGTTGAACAAAGGATTGAGATCAAGAGATCTTGTGAAGAGGTGGAAGTCCCTAGAAATAGAAGAACGAGGGTTGGCTATGCTTTGTCAAGATCTTTGGAAGCATCTTTGCCTAGGTTGCCATCTATACCTTCATTTGAGTGGGTGAAATTCATTTCTATTAGCTTTATTATCCCACTTGAATATGGTTTGCTTGAAACGGATGGCCAACTTAGGAAACTTTGTGGGATGAAGCGAAAGCGGAAAAGGTTTTGTGGTGGGCGTTGCAAATCAAGGCTCATTATGGTTGATGCATCAAACATAAGATATAAAGGTTGGAGTAGTGCTCAAATAGATGGGTCTAGGAGGATTGTTGGGCATTTCATAGAGAATTCTCCTTGTTCACCACCCGGATGGACTAATAATGATGATCAACCTCAAGACGGGTGTGAAAATAAAGTGTGGGATCCCGGATTACAAGAAGAGGATCAACATTGGGAGCCCCAAGCTTGTGAAGAACTCCATCAACACTTGGCTCAATCCATAAGAAATCCTGGGGCACAATGGAGAACCAAGAATTGGTGGGAGTTCCAAGATGAGTACAAGCATAAGCCACCTTGAGAGAAGCTCCCCATAAGTCCAACTTAAGGACAATAAACAAAAGTGCTAGGTGGGAGACACCCCACCATGGTAAACTCTTTCCATACTCTTTTAGTTTTGTTAATAAGTGAATTAAGTTGCCATTGTAGGTAGATTCTCATTTTCATCTTTGGTAAATATTGGTAGAATTAGTTAATTTTCTTGTTTTTATTGTTTTATTGAGTTTAATTAATAATATAGTATGTTGAATAAGGTTCTAGGGTGTTTTGGTAGCTGTTTGGAGGTTTGGAATGCTTGGATTGGTGCAAAAACATAGAAAATTTTTGAAAAATAGAGCACCAACCACGCGTACGCGCACTGTACGCGTACGCGTGCATCAAGCGTTTTGGACCATCCACGCGAGCGGACCACGCACGCGTACGCATGGATTGAGAAGTTCCACCTTCCATACCTTGACCCGAGAGTTAGGCCTGCACTGTGCGGAAATTGGGCCTGAGGCACAAACCTATTTGCTCGCTCGCGCACATGACGCGTACACGCCACTCTCGAAATAAGCCATCGATGCGCGCGCGCCATGCGTGCGTGCGCGTGGATGCCCTTTCTTCCACTAAAAAGTTCTATTTATACTAAACTAGCTACTAAGGTTTACAGAAGTAAGTAATTGATGCAGAAATCCACTTCTGGGGCCCACTTGGTGTGTGCTTGGGGTGAGCTTGAACTTTACACGTGCAGAGGCTTCTTTTAGAGTTGAACGCCTAGTTGTAACATATTTTTGGCGTTCAACTCTGGTTCGTGACGTGTTTCTGGCGTTTGACTCCAGAATGTAGCATGGAACTGGCGTTGAGCGCCAGTTTACGTCATCTAATCACGAATAAAGTATAAACTATTATATATTGATGGAAAGATCTGGATGTCTACTTTCCAACGCCGTTTAGAGGGCGCCATTTGGAGTTCTATAGCTCAAGAAAATCCATTTCGAGTGCAGGGTGGTCAGAATCCAACAGCATCAGCAATCCTTTGTCAGCCTTCTATCAGTGTTTTGCTCAGGTCCCTCAATTTCAGCCAGAAATTACCTGAAATCACAGAAAAACACACAAACTCATAGTAAAGTCCAGAAATGTGAATTTAGCATAAAAACTAATGAAAACATCCCTAAAAGTAGCTAGATCCTACTAAAAACTACCTAAAAACAATGCCAAAAAGCGTA
Organism: Arachis hypogaea; assembly: GCF_003086295.3. Taxonomy (NCBI): domain Eukaryota; kingdom Viridiplantae; phylum Streptophyta; class Magnoliopsida; order Fabales; family Fabaceae; genus Arachis; species Arachis hypogaea. The sequence goes on from NC_092040.1 coordinate 63,522,778, forward strand.
TAAATTATCCGCTCATCAAAATGCTATGAAAAAGCATACAAGAAATCCACTTATTATAACACCAAACTCAAACTATTGCTTGTCCTCAAGCAACCAAAGACAAGATAGGACTAAAAAAGAGAAAAATGCATAAGGTTTTCAGAGTTGTCAACGAAGCTTAGTTCCAATTATTGAGTGGGGTTATAAGTTCTTTATTTCTGAATAATTTCAGCATCTCACTTCCAATTATTGATTTTCATCATTTAGCTTTTCTTGATTCTTGAACACAACTTTTTTTTGGTATTTTGCACCTTTGAGCCTAGTCGTGACTCTAAGCATTTTGTTTTCAAGTATTACCACTGGATACATAAACGCCACAAGCACTTAATTGGGGGAACCCTTTGGATTCAAATTTTAGCTTTGCTTAAATTCTCAGACAGTGGTTCTCAGAGTTCTTAAGCATACTTTTTACCATTGGACATGGCTTTAACTACTCAGTCTTAAGCTTTTTACTTGATACTGTCAAACCACAAGCATATAGTTAGGGATAGCAACTCGATTGAGCTTTTTAGGCCAATTTTAACCATCCTAACCATTAATGCTCAAAGCCTTGGATCCTTGCTTTTTTTTTTGTTTTTTTTTTTTTGCTATTTCTTTTGCTTCAAGAATCAATATCTTTTACTTTTTTTCAGAGAATCATTAATACTTCTCTAAATTCACCATTCATCAAGAGCCAACATACTCAACTTCAATATCAATTATGCACAGTTAATTCATGCATTCATAAAATAAAGATAAGGCCACCGCTTTGGCATCAGTAGAACGACTAGAAATAAACTCAAGACCTTTTGTATTTTATTTCTTCTCAATTTAAAATTTTATTTAAGTCCAGTGGGGGATACGTGAAACATCTTAAACCTTAATCAACATAAACTGAAATTAACAATTAAACTAGAAAGTGGGAAAGCTTAATGGTGATCATGTAGATTGCCTGTACTTCGGTCAGCTTATGAAGCATCCGGGATTGGTCTTTTTGCTCTTTCTTTAGTTGGTCCACAGTGGATTTCAACTGTTCAATGGATGCTACTAGTTGAGTCCAGTATTCAAATGGAGGGACGCTCTATTGTTGAGGGTTCTCAGGCATCTTCCTCTTAGAGGGGGAAACTGGCCTTTGAGTTTTGGCTTGCACCGGTTCCCTGGTGTGCTCCATGCTCTCCTTGGTGATTGGGTCATCTGCTGCAATGAAAGTGTCTCTGTTAATCACAATTCTTACCTCGTCACGCAAGCGAGAGATGAGGTGTAGAAACGCCAGCTTGGATTGAGTTGAGGTTTTGGTGTGATTTTTTACATCTCACAATGAATTATTTGATGAACTTCCACCTCATTGCCAAGCAAGATGCAGTGGATCATCACAGCCCGTCTCACTATGAGCTGATGAATGATAAATGTCGGTCTAGAATTTCTCAAAGGATTTTTCTTGCAAGCATAGTACAAACCAACAAATCATCTTCAATGAAAGTTTAATTTGTTTGTCACAAGTATAAATCCCAATAATAAACCGAAGTATTTAAACCTCGGGTCGTCTCTTAAGGAGTTGCAGGGAAGTGTGCATATTATTGGTTTTGGGGAAATATTTTTGGGGTTTTGAAATGATGAAAGAGAAAGTAAATGGAAACTCAAATGATAAAAAGGTCTTGGCAAGCGTTGATGGTTAAGGATCACTATCCTTGCTACCAATCACAACATGATAATTACAAGGATCACTGATAAACCACTATTTTATGGTATATTTTGGATTGAATTAAGTGGATTTTGTCAACTATTCTCACAATTATCCATATAAATTGCATGTTTTTGAGATTCCTTCCTAATTTTGTGCTAAGAATGAAAACATGCTTCCTAGGCCTTAAAATAGCTAATTTTTAATCCTCTTTTATTACCATTCAATGCCGTGATATGTGTGTTGAGTAATTTCAGGGTTTATAGGGCAGGAATGGCATAGAGGATGGAAAAAAAGCATGCAAAAGTGGAAAGAACACGAAGAATTAAAGATTTGAGAAGCTGGTGTTGACGCATACGCATGGCTGAAGCGTGCGCGTGAACAAGTACATCGTCCACCTGACGCGTGCGCGTGACTGATGTGTATGCGTGACCTTGCGCATAGTTAAATGACGCGTACGCATGACAACGCGGCACGTGCCTCACTAAAGTGAAAAAGCTGGGGGCAATTTTTGAGTTGATTTTTGGCCCAATTTCAAGCCCATTATGCAGATTAGAGGGGCTTCATTCACATAATTCACACACATTAGTTTTAGATGTAGAATTCTAGAGAGGCTCTCTGATAAACCCCATTTTTAGGGTTTATCTTGTGTTTAATTTAGAGGGTTTTGTCAACTTTTCTCCCATGTATCCAATGAAATAGCATGGTCTTGTAAATTATCCTTTAATTATGCTCAAGAGTGAAAACATACTTTTTAGGTCTTAAAATAGCTAAATCTAATTCACCTTGATTCCATTAGATGCCTTGATATGTTTGTTAAGTGATTTCAGGTTTAGGAGGCAAAGATCGGATTGAGGGAATGAAGAAAAAGCATGAAAAAATGGAGAACTCGTGAAGAAATAAACGAATCGCAAAAGTTGTCAAGCCGACCTCTTCACACTTATTCGATCATAACTTGAGCTACAAAGGTCCAAATGAGGCCGTTCTAGTTGCGTTGAAACGCTAACATATGGGGCTTCACAATGATATAAGATTTGTCATAGTTACATCGCGTATAGGGATGCGTACATGCACTGTACGCATATGTGTCGATGCTGCACGTGACTTTTTAAAATGCAACTCATGGCCAGCGATTTTAGAAGCCTTGTGGGCCCAACCCAACTCATTTCTAATGATATTTAAGCCAAGGATTGAAAGGAAATCAACATACTTTTTGTTCATACCCTGGGTCAAGCTGTCCGACCCAGGATGTTTAGCGACAAGCCGACTGACCTCTTCAGGTCAGACTATCCGACCTCTTCTCAAAGAGCTCGGCCAACTCGCCAAAGGTGCCCAAAGTAGGCCCAAAACGAAAGAACACAGCCCAATCTAAAGGCAGCCAAAGCCCAGAAAGATAAATGCGGTTCCCTTGAAGATAAGATGACCTCACTCAAAGATAAGATAAGATAAGATAAGATAAGATAACTAACTTATCTTATCTAAGAAGGTCAATCCACACCATTATAAATACACCGGAGCACCCAGGTATAACTCATACTCTGATTCTACTCAATACCTGCTTAATACCCTTGCTAACTTAAGCATCGGAGTCCTTTGCAGGTACCCCCACCCTCCGGGGACGAAGGATCAGCAGCACCGCCAAGCCCAACAGGTCAGACACGACAGCTTCGGCCACCAGCTTTAAACAGGTCATACACAACAGCTCTGACCAGTATAGAAGATCTCATCCGAGATCAACCTTCAGTTTCAGGTAACCCTTGGAATATTGGCGTCGTTGCTGGGGAACTTGGAAGTCATCCCATCACCATGGCGGACAACCATGACAACGATCACGATTCAGATCTAGAAGATAGAAGGCTGCATAAAAACGCGGACACTACACCGAAGGATACTCTTCAACTTAACAACAAAAAGGATTCTCCAAACATGGGAGCCATGGAGGCGCTTCAAGACCGTTTAAAACAACTGGAAGAAGAAGTCCTACATCAACGAGAGCCTAAGAAAGACCTACAAAGGGAGATAAAACGATGCCAGAAATTGGAGGACAAACTCCTAAAACTCGAAGCCGATCTCAAGGCCAAAGCTAATCGATCCTCTCATGAGGATAGCTCCTGCAAGGACCAGGATCCATTCACCAAAGAGATCATGAAAGCTAAAGGACCCAAAGGACTTCAAAGCTCCAAACATGACTCCACACGATGGCACATCAGATTCAAGCCATCATCTTAGCAATTTCAGAAGCAGGATGTATCTCACGGAGGCCTCAGATGCAATCCGTTATTCTCCATCCAGAAGGACAAAGCCAAACACGCACCGAGCCTATTAGGGATCAAGCAAGGAGATCGAGAGAACCTTTGCAACTACATGGAAAGATTCAACAAAACATGTCTGGGCAGTAGCTATCAGGGGTCTCATCAATGGTTTACGAGAAGGACCTTTTTAGCCACTCAATATCTAAGAAGCACCCAAACATCTCTGAACGAGGTACAAGAACGAGCAGAGAAGTACATCAACATGGAGAAAAACTCTCGACTAGGTGATGACAAGTCATCATATACCCATTTTTCAAGCTAATTTCACTTGTTTTGTTAGCATTTATGCACTTTCTTGCATCCTAAGTAAGTGATTTGGAGTGAAAATGCATAACTTCTTTAAATCAAGCAACCACCATGAATTTAATGTTAATCATTGAGGTTTGAGCTAATTTTAATTGCATTTTAATTGATTTATAAGCCTCTTGAATTTAGTGATACTTTGAGTGGTTGTTTGGTTTATTATAGGTGAAGAAAAGAAAAGAAAATGAAAAGCGTTGCCGAAGAAGCGTGACACAAGAAAAGGAAAGCGTGGCCAAAGAGGAGAGAAGCGTGCCGCATCACAATGGGGAAGCAACATTGCCCTCCACAAGGGCAGAATGCCCTCTAGGAGGGCAGCATTAGGTGACCAAGCAAGCATAGGCAACTCTGCCCTGCCCACTCCAAGGGCAGAGCACAAAATGGTGCCTTGGAGCCAAGAGAAGCAAACTCTGCCCTGCCCTTGTGGAGAGCAGAATCGGGCATCTCAAGGAAAGAAATCAAGAAAAAAAGGTCACCCATGCATGCCACAAGGTTCGAACAAAGAACCATGAGGAAGCCAAGCCTTGAGACCCACTACCGTGCCAAGAAGCCAAAAAAATAAAATAGCGTGTTTGCACTCTCCCAGGATCGAACCCGAGACGTGAAGGAAGGACCCTGCCCTGCCCTTGGCGCGGGCAGGGCAGCAATTGAACTAGGCGAACCAATTTTGAAATCTGGCGCACCAACTTTGCTTCCTGGCGCACCAATTTCCTCGTCCTGGCAGCATCTGGCGCGCGCGTTCCTTCCCTGGCGCACCAACCCGTTCCTGCCCTGCCCTTGGCGCGAGCAGGGCAGCGTTTAGCGTCCCACGCACCAAACACTCTTCCTGGCACACCAAATTTCCTTCTGGCAGCACCATCCGCACGCACGCCTCACATCCTGGCGCATCAGCTTTCCCGCCCTGCCCTTGGCACGGGCAGGGCAGCCTCTCACGCACCAACTCGCACCAAAACGCACCATGGCCGCACCAATTGCTAGCACCAAGCATCAATTTTCTGCCCTGCCCTCCACAAGAGCAGGGCAGCCTCCTGGGAGTGAATCTTTTTGGGCCAAAATTCAAATTAAAATTTCTTTTGAACTCATTTCTTCACCAATTCAAAAGCCCATCCAAATCCCATTATCCAAGAATAGAAAGTGTATAAATAGGACTTAGTTTGATGTAATTAGGACTTTTAGCTACCTTTACTTTGAGCTTTGAATTTTTACTCTTATTTTTGAGAGCTTTTGAATTTCCTTTGTCTTTGAGCTTTCTTGAGAGACTTGTTCGAGAGCTAAGAGGATCAAGGGAGAATTGAATGATCTCCTTCCTCATTTCCCTTGGGCAATTCTACTCTTCTGTTTTCTGAGTTGTGGGTGTGTGAAATTGGGGAAATTCTGTCCCAATTCCCATTCAAGTTCTTGGCATTTTGTTTTCTGCATAATTGAATTCCAAATCTGTTCTTCTACTGCTTCATCTTTAATTTTCTGCCAATTGCTTAGATAATTCAGATCTGGGAAGGAAATTGGGCTTTAGGCTCTGCTACCTAAGCCCTTGGGATCCTGAGATCACTACTCATTTTGGGTTCTTCTGTGAACCTCTGCTACATTTTATTTCAATTCTGTTTGAATGCTTATTGCTTCTGATTTACTTTCTGCTCAACCATTTACTGCAATTTACTTCTTCTTTGTTTAGATCCTGCAATCCCATTCCTCAATCCCCTTTTATATTCAAGCCATTTATCTTTCTTGCCATTTAAGTTACTGCAATTTAAGTTTCTTGCACTTTAAGTTTCAGTCATTTACTTTCTTGCTTTTTAAGATTCTGCACATTTACAATTCTGTTCTTCAATTTACTGCACTTTTCCCTTCCCCCTTTACATTAAATGTCATTTACTTTCTGTTAAACACAAATCACTCAACTAAAACTTGATTCGCTTGACTAAATCACCCACTAAACTAAAATTGCTCAATCCTTCAATCCCTGTGGGATCGACCTCACTCATGTGAGTTATTATTACTTGATGCGACCCGGTACACTTGCCGGTGAGTTTTGTGTTGGATCGTTTTCCACACATCAAGTTTTTGGCGCCGTTGCCGGGGATTGAAATAGATTGACAATGATTAAGTGAAGTGGAGGTCTAGATTAAGCATTTTTTTTCTGTTATTCTAATTCTCAATAACACACTAACTGTTTGAATTTTTGCTTAAACTAACTAAACCTTCATTCTAGCTATAGATTGAAGTTGCATTAGCTTTCTGGGTTTGTGTGTTTATTGCTGTGTGTTTGTATGTCAGGTATAGGGAGATCCTCTCCTATCATCTCTAAAATTGATCCAAGGACTCTTCGGAGAATAAGAAGAGCTGAAAGAGGGAAGTACATTGTTGGAGAAGAAGAAGAATCTGAGGAGGAATTCCAAGACATGGAAGGAGATACCAATCAACCAGGAGGAGAAGGAACCAACAATAATCAACAACAGAGAAGAGTTTTGGCTTCATACACATTTGTAAATGCCAAGCATTGTGGGAGTAGCATTCTTCCTCCCAATGTCAATGCAAACAACTTTGAACTCAAGCCACAACTCATAACTCTGGTTCAAAACAATTGTTCTTTTGGAGGAGGGCCTTTGGAGGATCCAAACCAACATTTGTCTACTTTCCTGAGAATTTGTGACACAGTGAAAACAAATGGTGTGCCCTCTGATAGCTACAAGTTGCTACTCTTCCCATTCGCTCTCAGGGATAAAGCAACTCAATGGCTAGAGACTTTTCCAAAAGAAAGCATCAACACTTGGGATGACTTAGTGAGCAAGTTTCTTGCCAAATTCTACCCCCCTCAAAGAGTCCTAAGGTTGAAGACAGAGGTTCAAACATTCACTCAAATGGAGGCCGAGAACTTATATGAAGCATGGGAGAGATATAAGGCTCTATTGAGGAAGTGTCCACCAGAGATGTTCACTGAGTGGGATAAGTTGCAAAACTTCTATGAGGGACTCACTCTTAAAGCTCAAGAAGCTCTTGATCACTCTGCCGGAGGTTCTCTACAACTCATGAAGACCACAGAGGAAGCTCAAAACCTCATTGAGATGGTGGCCAACAACCAATATTTCTTTGCTCATCAAAGACAACGCCAACCATCACAGAGAAGAGGAGTCATGGAGTTGGAAGGAGTTGATTCAATCTTAGCTCAGAACAAGATGATGCAGCAGCAGATTCAACAACAATTTGAACAAATGGCTAAGAGAATTGATGGTTTGCAAGTGGCAGCAGTGAGCACCACAAGCCAACCTCCAACCACTTGGATGCAAAGTGAAGAAACTCAAGAAGAGCAACAACAAGAGCAAGTCCAATACATGCACAACCAAAATCCTGGAACAAATGAAGTTTATGGTGATACCTACAATCCATCTTGGAAGAACCATCCCAACCTCAGATGGGGAGATAACCATGCTCAAAACCAACAACCATGGCAAAGAAACACAGGCCAAAATAATTGGAAAAACACAAACCACAACCCCCAGCCAAACACTAACCAAAACTCATACAGAAAACCACAAAAAAACTACCCAAATTCTAACCAATACCCACCCAATAACCACCCAACTAACCAAAACACTTATCTTCATCCATCAACACCCCAAAACCAACCCATCACACAAGACTCACAGAGAATTACCAATCTAGAGATATTCATGGAGAAACTAATGAAGAGCCAAGAATTAACAACCAAGAATCAAGAAGCCTCCATGAAGAACCTAGAGAGGCAGATTGGACAAATCTCCAAGAAGATCTCTGTTGAGAAGCCATCAAGTTCACTACCTAGTGACATTATTCCCAACCCAAAAGAAGAATGCAAGGTTGTGCAACTAAGAAGTGGAAGAGTGTTAGTGGATGGCAACCAAGGAGCAACAAAGAAGCTTATGGAAAATGACACTAAGCCAATGAAGAATGATGAAACCATCAACAAAGACAAGAAAAGCAAGAATGCTCCAGAAAAGCTCACAGAGGAAGATAACAAACCACAGAATTTGAAGAAAGGAAAGGAGATCTTGGAGGAACCAATTCCAAAACAGCATCAAGTGGAGAAGAGCTCAACACCACCTCTACCTTATCCACAAAGATTTCACAAGGAAACAAAGGACCAGCACTTCCACAAATTTCTTGAGACTTTCAAGAAGTTAGAGATTAACATACCTTTGGCAGAGGCTTTGGAGCAAATGCCCCTGTATGCTAAGTTTCTAAAAGAGCTCATCAACAAGAAAAGGGATTGGAATGAGAAGGAAACTGTGATGCTCAGTGAAGAATGCAGTGCCCTCATTAAAAAGGGACTCCCTCCCAAGCTTGAGGACCCTGGAGGTTTCTTCTTACCATGCACTATTGGGAACTTGCTCATTAACAAAGGGATGTGCGATCTAGGAGCAAGCATAAATCTAATCCTATATTCTCTAGTGAAAAAGCTTGGCATAGAAGAGGTGAAATCAACAGAGATGACTTTGGAATTGGTGGATCAATCAATAGTCTATCCTAAGGGGCTGATTGAGAACCTCTTAGTTAAGGTTGGCAAGTTCATCTATCCTGCAGACTTTGTGATCTTGGATTCTTCAGAAAATGGAAATGACTCCATAATACTTGGTCGACCATTTTTGGCCACTGCTAGAGCCATTGTGGACATAGAGCAAGGAGAGTTAACCCTTAGGATGCATGAGGAGAGCATCATTCTAAAAGTCTTCCCAGAATCACAAAGGGATGAAGAAACAAGCAAAATGAGTGATGATCTCCTTCCAAAGCAATCAACTGAAAAGAAAGTGGAACAGATAAACAAACAGAGGCAAGAAGAAAAGGGGATTCACAAGGAAGCAGGGGTGATCAGCAAGAAGGAAGGCATCACAACTCAAGTAACTGTCAAGAAAGGAAGATCAACAAGCAAGAAAAAGGTGAAGAGCAAGAAAAAGGCTCACAAAGGGTGGAAGAACAAGAAAATCCCAACTGAAGGATTCTCTAAGGGTGATAAGGTGCAATTAATATACCAACAGCAGGGAGCAGAAGATTATTACACTGTCAACCAAATTCTTTCTCTTGAGCATATGGAAATTGAGCATCAAAGCACACAGAGAAAGCTAACAGTGAGAGGTGACAAATTGAGACATCACCAATATCAACCACCTTAAAGGGAGGTCAATGTCAAGCTAATGACAATGAAAGAGCGCTTCATGGGAGGCAACCCATGGTTTAGGATTTCTGTCTTCTCCTTTATTTAATAAGCTATGATTCTCCTAAATATGGTTTTGAATTTTCATGCCTGGTAAATGCATATGTCATTTTGAAGCACATGGCAAACTTCTAAGTTTGGTGTACCTTAAGGTACACCCAAATTCAATGTTCAAAGAAGAATATTGTCTTTTAGAGCATATGCATAAGTCTTTTGATAAAACATATGACCAAACACTAAGTTTGGTGTCCGAATATGCAACAAGGTTCAGAGGATCATTTTCCAAGCATGGACTCAAAACCATACAGATAAGGGATCATACATCAATTTGTTTTAAAAATGCATCAATTGTGAAAACGGTTTGCATTGTTAAGCCGCCCCCTTAATAAAAGACAAGTTTGGTGTACACCAACTTTTAACATTTTATTTAAGGACACAATTGAGCACAAAAAAATTTTAATAACTATTAAACAAACCAAAACAATCTATTTTATTATTGCAAATAAGTTTGCCACGGTTATATTATATTTTTATCTTGCTGTTTTGATTTATGTAGGAGAAAAAGGGTAAGACAAACACAAGGAGGGGCCACGGCTAGGAGGAGCTATGTGAAGGAGGTCACATGTGCCTAGAAGAACGTGCTCATGGGGAACAAAATTTGCATGCATGCAACATTGGACACCGAAGTGCATGCAGCCAATGGGAGGAGAATCCTCGTCAAGCCTTAACCATGCATGCAAGCCGTCCATCTCATGCATTCTTTGAATGAACAAACCAATCTCAGCCCTTCATGAACACTCAAGATCCCCTCCTCATTCATTCATTGTGGTTTTGCTGAAAAGTTTGGAAACATGGCCTATAAATAGCCGTTGCATCAACACGGCACCCCCATTCCTATTCAAGCTACTCTCATATGAAACCACACCCTATTCCATTTCCAAAGCCAACATATTTCGTCCTTACCTCACACATCAAAACCGAACCAAAGTTCACCCCAAACACAACACATATTTCTTCTACTCTTACTTCCTCTTTCTTTTCACTTTAATTTTCAATGGCCTCCTCAAGCTCAAAAAGAAGGCCAGGAAAAGAACCTATGGTGACCGAACCTCCACAGTTTGATGCACGCAAGTTTAGATCCCAATTCCATGAAGGGAGATATCATAGGTTCATGGTGGCAAAGAATGTTATCTATGAAAAAGGCCTTGATTTGAAGGAAGGAGAATACCCCATTATGAGGCAGATTACTAGAGAAAGAAGGTGGGAACTCTTGTGTGCTCCTCTGACTGACATCAGTGCAGTAATGATTAGGGAGTTCTATGCAAATGCTGCAAAAGAAAACAAAAATAGTGCTCCTTACACAAGCTATGTCAGAGGGGTTGAAGTGAGTTTTAGCCCAGCTGCCATCACAAGAGCTCTCAAGTTGAGAACTATAACCTATCCAGAACTTAGTTATGAGGATAGATTGCAACGGGAGAATAATCCTGATGAGATCCTGCAAGGGATATGCATGGAAAATACAGATTGGGAAAGAGATTCAAAGGGGGTTCCAAGTCACATAAGGAGGATAAATCTTACTCCTGTGGCTAAAGGATGGTTTGAAATAGTGAGGAGATCTATCCTTCCTACTGGAAATGCCTCTTGGGTCACAATCAAACGAGCACTATTGACACATTGCATCTTGCATGGAGGTGAGATCAATGTTGCACAACTCATAGCCGACAGTATTCAAGAAATGGCCGATAGCACAAGCAAGTCAAAAGGTCTTGGACATCCAAGCACCATCCTACGGCTATGTAACAGAGCTAATGTAATCTTTGAAGATGAGGACACAACAAAGGTGAAAGTAGGAAAAGGAATTACTAAGAAGAGCATGGAGGGAATTAATGAAGAAGAAGATCAAGAAGGGGTAGTAGCTCCTAGACAAAGGAGAGCACAAAGAGAGGAAGGACGAAATCAAGCTTATGAGGCCATTGATATGAGCCAATTGCAAAGATCAATTGATGAATTATCTCAGCAGCTCATGCAGGCTCAACAAGGTCAAAACCCACTTATGCAGGCCGAACAAGGCTAAAATCAAGAGGGCCAAGAGAAATATCTAGAGCCCCACCCTGCATTCATGGAGCAATTCTTGAAAGAAAAAGAAGAACGAGAAGCTTGGCAGCATCAAATGGAGGAGAAACAAGAGAGATGGCAACAACAAATGATGACTCAGCAGCAAGAATTTCAAGCACAGATCCTTGAAGGGCAAAAAGAGCAATACAAAGAATTCAAGGAATCATATGATAAGCTGTATTTTAGTCAAGCTAAAGCAGAGGAGTATAGTCACAACCTGTATCAATGGAAGAATGTTCATCATACCTTGGGAGAAGTTAGACACGTACAAAGAATGGAGTATGATGAAAACATGCAAGCAAGGTTGGAGTACTTGACCCACAATTTGCCAACACTCAATCCTGAGATCAAGCCATTTGAGCAATACCCTGAATTCTTAGCCAAACAACAAGCAAAGTCTCGTCAATACACTGAGTCAACCTTTAACACATTGGAGACTTTTGGGCTCAAAGGACTCATAGATTCTGTTTGGGCTAGAAGATGTCCTAGTGAAGAGATCCGAGACTACTCCAAGACAGGGAAAAGAAAGAAGAAGAAGGGAGAATCAAGCAGCAGCCATGACCATTAGAAGGTGGCAAAGTTCTTTCATACTTCCTCTTTCATGTCTCTAATAGGGAGATGCATGTCTGAAACATGATATGCCTCCATCATCTGTTTCTTTTACTTTATGCATTTTCTGTTCTTTGCTTTTCATTTTAGTTAGTCAATAATTAGCTAGAAAAATGATAAGTATGCATAATGCTTGTTTCCATCACTTAGCTTTAAATAGTGCTTTGTTTCCCATATGCTTAAATAAAAGAGTTTGGTTAGAATTGAAAAGTAAAATATCCAATGTTGTATGAGTGTGAATGGAAGTTGGTGGTGGCATATGTGTTTGATTAAATGCATAACTCATGAAATAAGTGTTGCATAATATCATTCTCATTCAATTGTGAGTTAGCTTGCTGTCATAAAAACTCATATCAAGAATGAAATACCCTTGGTAACAAAAACAGAAAGAAAAGGAAGAAAGAAAAAGCCAAAATGGCAAGAAAAACAAAGAATAAAGGTTGGACACCAATGGCTTGAACCTTAGGACAAATGTCTGTGGTGTTCTTGTACTGAGATCTGCTTGGATGAGTAAATTCTAAGGGGTATTTTGAAACCCGGTCACTTAGATCAACTGATTTGGGATGGCCAATTGAAAATCCACAATAAAGAGCAACTCAGATACAAAGCACTTAGTGATCCAAAGAGATGCTGGGCATCAATGATCCTAGGAAGAATTAGTGAGCTAAGTGTCTGTGGTGGAAAGATGTTGAGCAAAAGAAAAGAAAATAAAGCCAAAGGCTATGCCGCAGCATTTGACACCCAACCTCTAAAAGAACAATAAGCTTGTTAAAGCATTATAAGCCAAGAAGAGTTACCAAGGGAGTAATCAAAAGAAGAGTCTTATAACAGCAAGTTTAGCAAACCTTTGATGCAAAATGTGTATTATGCAGCAGCAACAATAAATGAGTTGTCATTGTCTGCATAAATGCCCCATAGATCAAGTTCTGCTATCTGCATAATAAGGATATGCATTCTTTTCTTATTCATTTCATTTACTCTTAGTTTTGATGCTTGCTTGGGGACAAGCAAGGTTTAAGTTTGGTGTTGTGATGACAAGTCATCATATACCCATTTTTCAAGCTAATTTCACTTGTTTTGTTAGCATTTATGCACTTTCTTGCATCCTAAGTAAGTGATTTGGAGTGAAAATGCATAACTTCTTTAAATCAAGCAACCACCATGAATTTAATGTTAATCATTGAGGTTTGAGCTAATTTTAATTGCATTTTAATTGATTTATAAGCCTCTTGAATTTAGTGATACTTTGAGTGGTTGTTTGGTTTATTATAGGTGAAGAAAAGAAAAGAAAATGAAAAGCGTGGCCGAAGAAGCGTGACACAAGAAAAGGAAAGCGTGGCCAAAGAGGAGAGAAGCGTGCCGCATCACAATGGGGAAGCAACATTGCCCTCCACAAGGGCAGAATGCCCTCTAGGAGGGCAGCATTAGGTGACCAAGCAAGCATAGGCAACTCTGCCCTGCCCACTCCAAGGGCAGAGCACAAAATGGTGCCTTGGAGCCAAGAGAAGCAAACTCTGCCCTGCCCTTGTGGAGAGCAGAATCGGGCATCTCAAGGAAAGAAATCAAGAAAAAAAGGTCACCCATGCATGCCACAAGGTTCGAACAAAGAACCATGAGGAAGCCAAGCCTTGAGACCCACTACCGTGCCAAGAAGCCAAAAAAATAAAATAGCGTGTTTGCACTCTCCCAGGATCGAACCCGAGATGCCCTGCCCTAGGCGCGGGCAGGGCAGCAATTGAACTAGGCGCACCAATTTTGAAATCTGGCGCACCAACTTTGCTTCCTGGCGCACCAATTTCCTCGTCCTGGCAGCATCTGGCGCGCGCGTTCCTTCCCTGGCGCACCAACCCGTTCCTGCCCTGCCCTTGGCGCGAGCAGGGCAGCGTTTAGCGTCCCACGCACCAAACACTCTTCCTGGCGCACCAAATTTCCTTCTGGCAGCACCATCCGCACGCACGCCTCACATCCTGGCGCATCAGCTTTCCCGCCCTGCCCTTGGCACGGGCAGGGCAGCCTCTCACGCACCAACTCGCACCAAAACGCACCATGGCCGCACCAATTGCTAGCACCAAGCATCAATTTTCTGCCCTGCCCTCCACAAGGGCAGGGCAGCCTCCTGGGAGTGAATATTTTTGGGCAAAAATTCAAATTAAAATTTCTTTTGAACTCATTTCTTCACCAATTCAAAAGCCCATCCAAATCCCATTATCCAAGAATAGAAAGTGTATAAATAGGACTTAGTTTGATGTAATTAGGACTTTTAGCTACCTTTACTTTGAGCTTTGAATTTTTACTCTTATTTTTGAGAGCTTTTGAATTTCCTTTGTCTTTGAGCTTTCTTGAGAGACTTGTTCGAGAGCTAAGAGGATCAAGGGAGAATTGAATGATCTCCTTCCTCATTTCCCTTGGGCAATTCTACTCTTCTGTTTTCTGAGTTGTGGGTGTGTGAAATTGGGAAAATTCTGTCCCAATTCCCATTCAAGCTCTTGGCATTTTGTTTTCTGCATAATTGAATTCCAAATCTGTTCTTCTACTGCTTCATCTTTAATTTTCTGCCAATTGCTTAGATAATTCAGATCTGGGAAGGAAATTGGGCTTTAGGCTCTGCTACCTAAGCCCTTGGGATCCTGAGATCACTACTCATTTTGGGTTCTTCTGTGAACCTCTGCTACATTTTATTTCAATTCTGTTTGAATGCTTATTGCTTCTGATTTACTTTCTGCTCAACCATTTACTGCAATTTACTTCTTCTTTGTTTAGATCCTGCAATCCCATTCCTCAATCCCCTTTTATATTCAAGCCATTTATCTTTCTTGCCATTTAAGTTACTGCAATTTAAGTTTCTTGCACTTTAAGTTTCAGTCATTTACTTTCTTGCTCTTTAAGATTCTGCACATTTACAATTCTGTTCTTCAATTTACTGCACTTTTCCCTTCCCCCTTTACATTTAATGTCATTTACTTTCTGTTAAACACAAATCACTCAACTAAAACTTGATTCGCTTGACTAAATCACCCACTAAACTAAAATTGCTCAATCCTTCAATCCCTGTGGGATCGACCTCACTCATGTGAGTTATTATTACTTGATGCGACCCGGTACACTTGCCGGTGAGTTTTGTGTTGGATCGTTTTCCACACATCACTAGGAGAGATCTCAAAAATAGAACATTCCTACTCCTCTCGGGATAAGGATAACGAGTACAAGAAAAAAGAAGATCAACATGGAGAGAAGCCTAGAAAATACCACAATTACACCCCTTCGGGTGTCTCTTGTGGATGTCTACCATGAAATATGCAACACTGAGAAGATCCCACCACCTCGCCCAATCCAAAACCAAAGAGGTCGGATGCGTTGAATGTCCACCTCACACCGAACAGGTCGGATGCGTTGAAAGTCCACCTCACACCAAAGAGGTCGGACGCGTTGAAGGTCCACCTCACACCAAAGAGGTCAGACAAAGTTGAAGGTCCATCTCACACCAAAGAGGTCGGACGCATTGAAGGTCTACCTCACACCAAAGAGGTCGGAAAATGTTCAAGGTCCATCTCACACCAAAGTGGTCGGACAAGTTGAAGGTCCACCTCACACCAAAGAGGTCGGACGAGTCGAAACGTCTCACACCAAAGAGGTTGGACGAGTTGAACGTCCACCTCACACCCCAGAGAGACATGTTCATGGAGGATTCGCAGGAAGAGGGATCTCTAAATCATCTCGCAAAGGACACCACAAAGAGGGATATTAAGGAAGGGAGAGAGGTTTGAATAGGACAATAGGGTGCAAACAAGCCTTCTGAGGTTTCAAAAATTCTTGGGGCATCCACCCATTCTTACCTGACCAAGGCAAAGTGAAAAGCACATATTATACCTCATAGTGGGAAGTCGGGCAATAGCCTCATCACTAGTTAAAGAAGACAAAAGTGGGCAACAATCCGTCTACTTCATCATCAAGGCTCCACAAGGGGCCGAACTAAACTATCAAAAGATACGCCCTCATATTCTCTTCTCGACAACTCTGCCCATATTTTCAAGCTCACACTATTAGAGTTCGGACCAACCAGCCCATAAAAGGCATCCTACAGAAAATAGACTTAGCTGGAAGAATCCTACAGTGGGTAATCGAGTTATCCGAATTCGATCTTCGACATGAAGCTTGAAAAGCCATCAAATCACAGTATCTGGCCGACTTCATTACAGAGTACACTAACACCCCGGGAACTCCTACAAAATAGAAACTCTACATGGACGACTCTTCAAACAAAACCAGAAAGTGATCAGGGAAGCCAAATCAAGCTAAATGACCAAGCTGAATACGAGGCACTACTGATTGGTTTAAGGCTAGCTAAGAAGGTAGGAGTTTACCATGTCTAGTGATTCACAAGTAGTCACCTCACAAATAGAAGGGAGCAACCAAGCTGAGGATCCCACCATGAAAAAATACCTCGGGTAATTCGGGGGACCCTGGAAAAAACCAGAGAAGAGCTTGAACAATTCGGGGGACCTGGACAAAAATGAAAAATAGCTCAGACATTTCGGGGAATATGAAGTTTGACATATACCTCAGGAGCAGAATGCCCAAGCTGGTGCACTTTCAAAATCAGCCAGCACCAACAGCTCGGACAATTCGGAGAATATGAAGTCTGACACATACCTCAGGAGCACAATGCCTGAGCTGATTCATTTTCAAAACTAGCCAACACCAAACCAGGGGGCAATAACAGAAGCCTCATCCAGGCTACATTACAAGACCACAACAAGGAAGGAAAACAAACCCTTTCCTTAAGGTCCGGCAACACCAGCTCATAATTCTCCCCCTCATCCCTATCCCTACAAATTCTACAGAACCTCCTAAATTGTACACAGTACTCAGGGTCAGGCACAGTAACAAGCATTACAACTATAGAATCCAGTTAATCAGACATGCCATCCGGGATCTTAGTAGACATCTCAGCAATATTTTTTCAAGAAGACATAGGTCAACCATGGGGTTATTACCAAACAACTTGGACAGCAATAGCAAAACATCAGATATCAGATACAGCAGTAAAAGAGAAACTCTAGGACTCACACAAAAGTCCAAGGGCACCCTTTGGAGGCAACAATAGGGCAAGAACACAGAGAAGAGAAGCCGACAATCTATACCCAAACAGTCCGAACACCTCTCAAATAAAAGGTCAACACAAAAGCTCGAACTTTTGTACAAAAGGAGTCAGGCTACAATGAAAAGAAATAGGAACAGAAACCAAATCCTAAGCAAAGCACACATTCTCCTCAAAAGGCGAACGACAAAAGAAAAGTCCCAACAAATGATCAAAGATGCAAACTTTTTTTTCAGATCAAAAGGGAGCTTAGGCTGAAGAGCTCCCACAAGTCCTATGGGTATAACGAACAACTCCACACTTCACCACGCGGAGTGAAGGCAATGATCTCAGTAGAGATCGAAGAAGGATCCCCCAGAATGATCCTCTACAATAAAGAGGTCAACTCCCAAAACCAAAGGGAAGAACTCGACCTACTTGGATTAGGGAGGAAGCGTGAAAGTGTCAAATGGCCTCAAGATACAATCAGAAGGTAATCTAGCGAAGTTTCGCCAACAACTACCCCATCCTATTTCGAAATGACATCGAAACAGGTCGGACAGGGAAAGGGAAGCTAGCAGCCAACTGGAAAGAACCATACCAAGTGTTCAGAGGAACTGGGAAAAGGCTACGACAGAGTATTTGACCTCGAAGGGCAAGAGCTACCAAGGTCATGGCATGCCTGCAATCTAAAAAGGGCGCCAGGCCGAGATCCAAAAAGATTGCCCGACCTAGAAGGGTAAGCACTAACATGTACACACTCTTATTCATATCTTCATTTTATTGTTTAAAAGTTTGCAGATTCCCTAAAAAGATTCCTACCAAGACGTCCGATTACGACAGGTCGGCAAGGTGAAAACCAAATTCACCGCCCGATCACGACAAAGGTCGGCAAGGTGAAAACCAAAACACCGCCCGATCACGACAAAGTCGGCAAGATGAAAACCAAATTCATCGTCTGATTACAAAGTGATAGGTCGGAAAAGTGAAAACCAACTTCACCGCCCGACCACGATGAAAACCGAATTCATCGTTTGATTTCGACAAAGGTTGACAAAGTGAAAACTAAATTCACTGCTCAATCAAGACGCATTAATCTGAAACATTCATTATCCGATTATAAAGCTACAGATCAGCAGAAAGTGAAAATCAAATTCACTACGCGATCACGATAAAGACCAAAGATGAAAACCAAATTCATCAAAAGGTCCGGCGACTCATAGGCAGTGGCTTGGTTAAGGGAAACCACCAGAGCCGTAGCGAAAGCGAGTCTTCATAGGGCAATTGTCACTGCTTATGGACCCGAACCTGGGTGATCTATCTATGACCAGGATGAAGCTTGGGTGAAACTAAGTGGAGGTCCGAACCGACTGATGTTGAAGAATCAGCGGATGAGTTGTGGTTAGGGATGAAATGCCACTCAATGTTTTTATTTGATTTGACAAATTTCGTTTTATGAGAATTTTTTACTAAAATACAAATATTAAAAAAAGTGTATTAGGAATTTGACTGCCAAACGAGGTTTAAAACCCAAATTCTACAAAATCGGCAAAGATGAAAACATAATAATGCAAGAAGCTATAGAAAGTGATCCATAGAAAGGACCTGACGAGGTCCTAATAAAATGGATTGCTATAAAATAACCTGAAGACTGGCCGGCACAAAGAAGTCGGACCAGCCACAACAACCCAAGTTATAAGTAAAGCCCTGGAAAGAGGTCTGGCCAACCCTATAAAAGAGGATTACTATAACTTAGAAGAGCCCGACATGATGAAGTCGGACTCCTATGAAAAATTTACAAAGGTAATCCCTGAAAGAGACCTGAACAAGGTCCAAAAAAGAGGATTATCAAGTAACTCGACAAGACTGACATGATGAAGTCGGTCCAAGCCGATCAAAGCGACAAAAAGTTATAAAAAGTAATTGATAAACCCCATTTGTAGGGTTTATCTTGTATTGATTTTGGGGATTTTACCACCTTTTACCCACATTTATTCAATAAAATAGCATGGTTTTGTATATTCCCCTTTAATTGTGCTTAAGAGTGAAAATATGCTTTTTAGGTCTTAAAATAAATAAATTTAATTCACCTTGATTCCATTAGATGCCTTGATATGTTTGTTAAGTAATTTATGGTTTAGGAGGCAAAGATTGGATCAAGGGAATGAAGAAAGAAAGCATGAAAAGTTGGAGAACTCATGAAGAAATGAAAGAACTGGAAAGCTGTCAAGCCGACCTCTTTGCACTTAAATGACCATAACTTGAGCTACAGAGATCCAAATGATGCGGTTCTAGTTGGGTTGGAAAGCTAACATCCGGGGCTTCGAAACAATATAAGATTTGCTATGGTTGAACTGCGCATGGTGACACGTACGTGCATAGTATGCGCACGCGCCATTGCTGCCACCTGGTTCACTTAAAGCAAAACGTGGCCAGCGAATTCTAGAGCCTTGTGGGCCCAATCCAACTCATTTCTAATGCTATTTAACCCAAGGACTGAAGGGGAAACACAAGTATTGAATAAGTTAGTTACCATTAGTCATAGTTTAGTTTTAGAAGTAGTTTCTAGAGAGAGAAGCTCTCACTTCTCTCTAGGATTAGGATTAGGATTAGTTCTTAGATCTAGGTTTTAATCTTTGCTTTCTTCTACTTCTACCTTTCAATTCTTTGTTGTTACATTCATCTTCCTCTACTCTTTTATTGTAATTTCCTTTATGTTGTTCTTATACTTTGTTGTAGATCTACTTTTGTTCCTCCTATTCTCTTTCAATTCAATTAGAGGTAATTCATAATAATTGTGTTCATTTGATTTGTTGTTGTTTAATTCCTTGCAATTGAGTAGTGTAGATTTACTTTTCTTGCAATTTTACTATGCTTTCCTTTTATGCCTTCCAAGTATTTGATGAAATGCTTGGTTGGATTTTAGAGTAGAATTTTATACTCTTGGCTTGGAAAGGTAACTTAGGAGCTCTTGAGTTACTAATGTCCAAGTAATTGATGATTGAGAGCCATTTACTCTAGTTCTCACTAATTGAATTAGTGGAGAGTTAGGACCTATGGACTAGGATTGATATAGCTCATTTGAATTTTCTTTTACTACTAGTTAGAGGATGATTTAATGAGATTAACCCTCGCCAATTCTCATATTGTGGTTAGTGATTAGGATAGAGATCCTTAACCACCAACCCTTGCCAAGACCTTTTTAGGCCTTAGTTTACTTTCTTGCCATTTATCTTTCATGCTTCATATCAAAACCCCAAAATAACTCACAACCAATAACAAGACACTTTATTGTAATTCCTAGGGAGAACGACCCGAGGTTTCAATACTTCGGTTTATAAATTTAGGGGTTTGTTTTAGTGACAAACAACTTTTTGTATGAAAAGATTATTGTTTGCTTTAGGAACTATACTTGCAACGAGAATTCATTTGTGAAATTCTAAACCATCAAAAATCCAATCATCAGTAATCCCTGAAAGAGACCTGACAAAGGTCCAATAAAGAGGATTACTAGAAATAACTTAGAAGGGACCGACAAGAAGAAGTCAGACCAACGAAAGCTACAGTTTGGACCGACAAGAAGAGGTCAGACCAACAAAAGCTATAGCGCGGACCGACAGGAAGAAGTCAGACCAACGAAAACTACAGCTTAGACCGACAAGAAGAAGTCGGACTAGCGAAAGCTACAGCTTGGATCGACAAGAGAAGTCGGACCAACAAAAGCTAAAGAAAAATCAACAAGAGAAGTCGGACCAACAAAAACGTGCGCTAAAACGGACATAGCTCCGCCCAAAAAGCCACGGCTCCACAACAAGGCTATCAAAATTGTTCAAACTGAGTAACAAGTGTTCTACACTAAAAAGTCGCCGGACAAGTTAGTCCCAAGGACCACCTCGACCAAGCAGAAAGGGGACAAAATCAGAAGTGATCAAAAGAGGTAAGACAACAAAGTACTGACACTCTACAAAGATCCACAAAAAAGGACAAAGACATCTTGCAAACGGCCAGAGGAAGGCCAGGAATGCTTTGCTAAAAGGTACGAAGTCTTGAAAAAAGACACTACTTAAAAGGCAAAAGCACAAATCAAAACGGCACTAAAAAGTCATCCAAACAAACTGTAAAAAGGTTCTCCATCGAAACACTACCTAAAAAGTTGTTGGATTATGACTAAAAAGCCTGAGCAGTGAAGACAAACAAGTCAGAAGAAAGGCTGAAAAGCCCTCTCAACAAACTAAAAAGGGCAATACCAAACTCGCACAAGGAGAAACTACTCAAGATCGACCAAAGTCAGGATGCTTGAGCACGACTTCCCCAAAAGAGATCGAAACTCTGAAAACACGATCTCACGGAAAAGTCCAAACTCAAGCAGGGGCAAAGTCATACAGGTCGACGTCAGAGGCGCAAGCACGACTTCAAAAAAAGAACAAGCCAAAAGGTTGGGAAACAACTTAAGGCTCAAATGTGCTTAGCCAAAAGGGATACAACTCCACTCAAAGAAGACACAATCTCAAACAGGTTTACGAACGTCATCCGAGACTAAAAAAGGTTCTATATAAAGAACACTAAAAAGTCATTGGACAAGTCACTAAAAGCCCGGATATCAAGCCGCAAGGATAGCTTCGCCAAAGCAGAGGGTTGTCAACACAAACTTAAAAGCAAGGCGTGATCCAGAAGGCAAGGGTAGAAAACCCACACTACCACTCAAAAGAGGTTGGACTATGAAGTACCAAACCTCTAGAAAAACTACAAAGATTGCAAAGCAATGAAGAAACAAGCAAGACAGATGCTTGAGCACGACTTCCAAAGAGATCGAAGCTCTGAAAAGCACGATCTCACGGAAAGATCGAACTCAAGCAGGGGCACTGTTCATACCCTGGGTCAAGCTGTCCGACCCAGGATGTTTAGCGACAAGCCGACGGACCTCTTCAGGTCAGACTATCCAACCTCTTCTCAAAGAGCTCGGCCAACTCGCCAAAGGAGCCCAAAGCAGGCCCAAAACGAAGGAACACAGCCCAATCTAAAGGCAGCCAAAGCCCAGAAAGATAAAGGCGGTTCCCCCTGAAGATAAGATAACCTCACTCAAAGATAAGATAAGATAAGATAAGATAAGATAAGATAACTAACTTATCTTATCTAAAAAGGTCACTCCACACCATTATAAATACACTGGAGCACCTAGGTATAACTCATACTCTGATTCTACTCAATACCTGCTTAATACCCTTGCTAACTTAAGCATCAGAGTCCCTTGCAGGTACCCCCCACCCTCCGGGGATGAAGGACCAGCAGTATCGCCAAGCCCAACAGGTCGGACACGACAGCTCTGGCCACCAGCTCTAAACAGGTCGGACATATCAGCTCCGACCAGTACAGAAGATTGCATCCGAGATCGACCTTCAGTTTCAGGTAACCCTCGGAACATCATCATTAGTCATAGTTAGTTTTAGTTTAAGTTTCGGAGGAAAAGTTAGTTTCTAGAGAGAGAAGCTCTCTCTTCTCTCTAGAATTAGGATTAGGTTAGATCTAGATTAGGAATTCTTAGATCTAGGTTAATTTCATGCTTTGATTTACTTTTCCTTTTGTAATTCTTCTTCACCTACATCTCCGCTCTCTAGTTTAGCGTTTAATTCTTGTAATTCTCTACTTTTATGTTGATGCACTTTTATTTCTTCTATTTTCTTTTAATGCAATTCATGATTCATGTTCCTTTATTGTTCATTTGATTTGTTATTGTTTAATTCCTTGCAATTGAGTAGTGTAGATTTACTTTCCTTGCAATTTTACTATGCTTTCCTTTTATGCCTTCCAAGTGTTTGATAAAATGCTTGGTTGGATTTTAGAGTAGAATTTTATGTTCTTGGCTTGGGAAGGTAACTTAGGAACTCTTGAGTTACTAATGTCCAAGTAATTGATGATTGAGAGCCATTGACTCTAGTTCTCACTAATTGAATTAGTGGAGAGTTATGACTTATGGACTTGGATTGATATAGCTCATTTGACTTTCCTTTACTACTAGTTAGAGGATGACTTAATGGGATTGATCCTTGCCAATTCTGAAGTTGTGGTTAGTGATTAGGATAGAGATCCTTGACTACCGAACCTTGCCAAGACCTTTTTAGCTGTTAGTTTACTTTCTTGCCATTTATCTTTCATATCTCTTATCAAAAACCCCAAACATAACTCATAACCAATAACAAGGACACTTTATTTCAATTCATAGGGAGAACGACCCAAGGTTTAAATACTTCGCTTTATAGATTTTAGGGGTTTGTTTTAGTGACAAACAATCTTTTGTATGAAAGGTTTATTGCTTGGTATAGAAATTATACTTCGACGAGATTTCATTTGTGAAATTCTAAACCGTCAAAAATCCATTCATCAAAATGGCGCCGTTGCCGGGGAGTTGCAATGGTGTTATGTTATTGGTTATTGTATATATGTGAATATTGTGAATAAGTTGATTTTTGGATTGCTTGTTAGCTTTGCTAGTTTTAGGACTTTGTTTCATTATCTCTTGTTAGATTTTGTTTCTTATTTTCTTTTTTCATCATGAATTCTTACTTTGGCTATGAGTATGATTACAACTATGTTGTAGGAAGTGGAGATTATAATGAATAGATGTATCAAGGATGGGACAACCAAAGGTGGGAGGAGCCATACGCATACGATCAATCTTCTTGGCAACAACCTCCACCAATGCACTATGAAGAAGAGCCATTCTATGATGCATACCAATCCAATGGCTATGGTGAATCTCCTTGTGACTTTCAAGAACCACCACCATATGCCTATGAGCTATATCCTCAACATAGCCCTCAACCATACTCACAAGCCTCTTTCCACCAAAAACCTTCATATGATCCTAATCCATATCCATTATACCAACCACATTTTGAACCATATGAGCCATACATAGAACCACCACAATATCAATACTCCCAAAAACCACCTCAATATACACCACTACCGTACCAAGAAGAACCACTTTCCCATCATGAACCCTTTCTCTAAAACAATGAACCTACCTATCCACCCCAATCCCTAATGGATGAAACCCTTGGTGTTCTTCTTCAAGGGCAAGATGAGACGAAAAGGGATGTGCAATAATTTGTGGCTACCATGACCGAGGTGGTAAACTGATTAGCCTTCCAATGCTTGAACACTCAAGGAACTCCCATGGCTACATGTGGAGAATCTAATAAAGAGCATAGCATGAAGGAGAGATTGGAAACTCCGGTGGAAATGGAGGAATGCTACTTTGTGTTAGAACAATTGAAGGAACCTATGATTATTGAAGAAGAGGAAGAAGTGGTTGAAGACTTAGGAGATGCGGAACCTCCATGGGAACCTAGAGTTATAGAAAACCCCTTCAAGAAGATTAAAGTTGATGTTGAGGAGGAAAGTGCACAAGCTCCAAGGCATACCCCATATGAAGACTTGGAAGGAATAGAGCAAGAATTGAGTTCCTTTGGTGATGAAGATCAAGCATCAAATCTTAATGATGGTGAATCCTTTGAACTTGAAGAACCTTCTCCCGATGAGATAGAGAGCAATGTGGAGGTAGATTTCTCTCGCCCTCTTATTTATGATTTGAGTGACGGATAAGAGTTAGATTAAATTGATGAACAAAGGATCGAATTTGAAAAATCTTGTGAAGAGGTGGAAGTCCTTATAAAAAAAAGGACGGGAGTTGAGTACGCTTTGTCAAGATCCTTGGAATCTTCTTTGCCTAGGTTGTCATATATTCCTTCACTTGAGTGGGTAAAACTCATTTCTATTAGCTTTAGTGTCCCACTTGAGTATGGTTTGCTTGAAACAGATGGTCAACTTAAGATGATTTGTGCGATAAAGCGTAAGAGAAGAATGTTAAGTGGATGGTGTTGCAAATCAAGGCTCATTTTGGTTGATACTTCAAGGCTTAGATGCAAGGGTTGGGCTAGTGCTCAATTGAATGGGTCTAAAAGGAAAGTTTGGTATCACCTTGAGAATTCATCTTTCTTACCACCCGGATGGATTAATGATGATCAACCTTAAGACGGGTGTGAAAATAAAGTGTGGGATTCCAGATTACAAGATGAGGGCCACTTTTGGGAGCCCATGGTTTGTGAAGAACTCCATCAAAGCTTGGAGTTATTAATCTTGAAAAATGGTGCTTATTGGAGACTCAAGCATTGGTGGATGTTCCAAGATGAGTTTAAGCACAAGCCACCTTGAGAAGAGCTCCCCATAAGTCTAACTTAAGGAAAATAAACAAAAGTACTAGGTGGGAGACACCCCACCATGGTAAATTCTTTACATTTTTCTCTTTTGTAAATATTGGTAGAATAGGTTTGATTTCATGTTTTGTTTTAGTTGTTTAGTTTAATTAGGATTTTAGTATGTTAAATAAGGTTTTAGGGTGTTTTGGTAGCTGTTTGGAGGTTTGGAATGCTAGGTTTGGTGCAAGAACTTGGGAAAAATTTTGAAAAAGTAGAGCACCAGCCACGCGTACGCGTGCTTCAGGCATTTTCGACCATCCACGCACACGCGTACATGGCGCGTACACGTGGATGCCACAATTTCACCCTCCAGCCAAAAACCCGAGAGTTAGGCCTGCACTGTGCGAACATTGAGCCCCAGGCCCAACACCACCCACGCGTGCGCGCACCTGGCGTGTATGCGTCCTTGATTCAAATTGCGCAACGCACGCATATGCACGATGTGCGCGCGCGCGTCGATCGCGCCACTTGCACCCTTAGTACTTTCTCCCGATAGTTGGGCCAACCTTGGGCTTATGCTGTGCCCTACGCCTGACACAACTTACGCGTACGCGCACCTGGCGCGTACACGTCCCTCGGACGGTATGCACATCGACGCGTGAGCGTGCATGATGCTTCCGCGTCGGTAAAGAAAAAGAGATTTTTTCCTCTCTTCCATTTTCTTTTATTTATCGCATTTGTATACTTTTATTCTTTACATTTTTATTATTTTTATAGCTTGTTTCTACTTTATTTTTTTTCGAGTTTTTCATTTTAATAATGGTGTTGAATTCTTATACTCAATTGTTGAGACTCTCTTGAATTATTTTGGTGCTTCTTGATTTGTTTGATATTGATGGGTAATGAAACTTTTAAAATCAATGCTTAATCTTGTATGACTCTTGTGTCTTTGTGCATTGATATGGCCTCATATTGTCTTTCATGACCCACTCTTTCTTGTTTGAACTTGATGCTCAACATGCTCTTCATAACTCACTAATTTTCTTTCTTTTTCTCTCCTTTTAGGTTGGCCACCAAGAAGAAAAAAGGAGAATTCTCAAAATGGGGCAACAAACAAGCCATCCGCACAACCTTTTGAAGAAGCTCATCAATTGTTTCAACCCATCTACCTTGCTCTTCTTTGCGTACACCGAGGACGGTGCAATTTTCAAGTGTGGGGAGGTCATTCGACTGATCTCCATGGGTAACAATTTTCGTTTTCAACACCAATGTTAGCTAGTTATTGCATTGCATGATAGTTAGAGTTTGTACATATTTTTACTACTTCTTTCTTATAACCACTTATTTTCCTTCTTGTGTGCATTATTCTCTTTCTATGATTGTGATCTTTGATTTGTTTGATTCTTTATGTCCATTATTTCATGTATTCATGCATTTATATGATTGAGACCATTACTTCATTAGCTCACTTACCCAAATAGCCTACCTTTTACTCTCCATTGTTAGCCAATTTTAAGCCTACGCTTAACCCAATTGTTCTTTATTTTAGCACATTACAAGCCTAAAGCAGAAAACAATAGAAGTCCCTTATTTGGATCTTTGATTAGCTTAGCCTAGTGAGAGTGTTTATTATTCAAGTTTGGGAAGCTTTGGGAACATTGGTTGGGATAAAAGGGTGTTTTGTATTTCTATATTTGGGAATTGGGTGCATACTCACGTATTGATCAAATGTATAAACCTTATACATTGATGCTCTTGTATGTAGCTTGAATGAAAGAAAAAAATTGAGAAAAACAAAAGAAAAAAAAAGAAGAAGAAAAAAATAAATGTGAAAAGAAAAAAATATATATAGAAAAAGAAACAAAAAGAAGAAAAACAATAAAAAGGGGACAAAATGCCCCAAAGTGAAGTCCAATAAGAGTCAATGCATAAGTGTTGTAAAGTGAAAGGAAAATGCATGAGTATGTGAAAAAGTAAAACATGGGTAGTTAGGTTAGCACTTAATTGTATAGGTTATTATATAGGTTAGGTGGGAAAGTCTATATTAATCGAAGATTCAAATTTCTAGTCCACCTACCATATATAATCCTACCATGACCCTAGCCCCATTACAACCTTTGGGAAAGTCCTCATGAAGAATGTTTGCATGAATTGAATAATTGTTGATTTTTAGATGAAAAACAAATCTTAGAAAGCATGATTAGGGGAGAATTGAGAGAATAAACCGCAAACACCGAGCGACTAGAGTGCAAATACTTCCGGTGAGGGTTCGATGCTCAATTCCTTGATTCCCAGCTTTCATGAGCGTTCTTCTTGCGAGTCTATTTGAACTTCATTTTTATACTTGAATTGGTAGGATTCATGAATCGTCATATAATCTTAGCCCTACTTGTGCATATATGTTCTTGGAGATTGATTTACCTTCAACCAAGTAGGTAGAATCAGTTTTGCATTTAGTTGCATTCATATAGATAGGTTTATATAGTTCTTTGCATTAAATAAATGTTCATACCATTTTTCTTATCCTTCTTGGTATATCATGAGGACATGCTATTGTTTAAGTGTGGGGAGGTTGATAAACCCCATTTTTAGGGTTTATCTTGTGTTGAATTTAGAGGGTTTTGTCAACTTTTCTCCCATGTATCCAATGAAATAGCATGGTTTTGTAAATTCTCCTTTAATTGTGCTCAAGAGTGAAAACATGCTTTTTAGGTCTTAAAATAGCTAAATCTAATTCACCTTGATTCCATTAGATGCCTTGATATGTGATGAGCGGATAAATTATACGCTTTTTGGTAGTATTTTCACATAGTTTTAGCATGTTTTACTCACTTTTTATTATATTTTTATTAGTTTTTATGCAAAAATCACATTTTTGGACTTTACTATGAGTTTGTGTATTTTTCTGTGATTTCAGGTATTTTTTGGCTGAAATTGAGGAACCTGAGCGAAAATCTGATTCAAAGGCTGAGAAAGGACTGAAGATGATGTTGGATTCTGACCTCCCTACACTCGAAGTGGATGTTATAGAGCTATAGAATCCCAATTTGCGCTCTCTGAATTGCGTTGGAAAGTAGACATCTTGGGCTTTCCAGCAATGTATAATAGTTCATACTTTTCTCGAGATTTGATGGCCCAAACTGGCGTCAAAACGCCCACTAAAGACCATTTTCTGGCGTAAAACGCCCACCAAAGACCCTTTTCTGGCGTAAAATGCCAGAACTGGCATCAAAACTGGAGTTAAATGCCCAAACTGGCACCAAAACTGGCGTCTAGACTCCAAGAAAGTCATGTGCACATGAAAGCTGGGAAGCTCAGCCCAAACACACACCAAGTGAGCCCCGAAAGTGGATTTCTACACTATCTGCACCTAGTTACTCATTCTCTGTAAACCTAGGTTACTAGTTTAGTATAAAATCTATTTTTAGAGATTTACTTTGTACCTCATGACATTTTTGACAAACCTTAGTGTATCTTTGATGGCATGAGTCCCTAAACCCCATGGTTGGAGGTGAGGGGCTCTGCTGTGCCTTGATGACTTAATGCAATTACTACTATTTCTATTCAACCACACTTGTTTCTGTTCTAAGATATTCACTCATACTTCACCATGGAGAATGTGATGATTCGTGACACTCATCATCATTCCCAAAATTATGAATGCGTGCCTGACAACCACTTCCATTCTATCTGAGCTCAACGTAGTTATTGGTCGATAGCTTGAGTGAGTATCTCTTGGACTCCT
Organism: Arachis hypogaea; assembly: GCF_003086295.3. Classification (NCBI taxonomy): domain Eukaryota; kingdom Viridiplantae; phylum Streptophyta; class Magnoliopsida; order Fabales; family Fabaceae; genus Arachis; species Arachis hypogaea. Next base: position 63,552,018 of record NC_092040.1, read on the forward strand.
GACTCACGAGTTTGATTACCTCTCCTGATAATAGAGCATTCGAATCCGTGAGACCAGAATCTTCGTGGTGGAGGCTAGAACCAAGTGGCGGCATTCTTGAGATTCAGAAAGTCTAGACCTTGTCTGTGGTATTCCAAGTAGGATCTAGGAAGGGATGACTGTGACAAGCTTCAAAATCGCGACTGTTGGGCACAGTGACAATGTGCAAAAAGATCAATGGATCTTATTCCAACACAAGTGATAACCGACAGATGATTAGCCATGCGGGAAACCGTAGCGGACATGTTTTCACTGAGAGGACAGATGGTAGCCATTGACAACGGTAATCCACCAACATAAAGCTTGCTATAGAAGGAGTCAGGCGTGTTTGAAGAAGAAGGCAGTAGGAAAGCAGAAACTCAGAGGGTAGAGCTTCTCCGAAACCTCAACCTATTCTCCATTACTGCATAACAAGTATTATTTATTTCATGTTCTTTTACCTTTTACGAATAAAACTAAGGATTATTATTGATATCCTGACTAAGAGTTACAAGATAACCATAGCTTGCTTCAAGCCGACAATCTCCGTGGGATCGACCCTTACCCACGTAAGGTATTACTTAGACGACCCAGTGCACTTGCTGGTTAGTGGCATCGGAGTTGTGAGAAGTGTAAATCACAATTCCGTGCACCAAGTTTTTGGTGCCGTTGCTGGGGATTGTTCGAGTTTGAACAACTGACGGTTTATCTTGTTGCTTAGATTAGGAATAAATTATTTTTTTTTTTGTTGGTATAAAGTCATCAAATTTGAGTCTTTTTCTTTTCTTTTAAAAAATCTATCAAAAATAATTTTTCTTTGATTAAATTTTGTGTCAAACTTTTAAGTTTGGTCTTCTTTTTGTGTTCTTGTGAGTCTTCAAGGTGTTTCTGAGTTTTCTTTGTGTTTTGATCTTAAAATTTTTAAGTTAGGTGTTCCTTGGGGTTTTCCCTCCAAATTTTCGAAAACAAGGAGCATTAGATCTAAAAATTTTAAGTCTTGTATCTTTTGTGTGTTTTTCCCTCTCCTCATTAAAAATTTAAAAATAAAAAAAACATATTTTTCTTTAATTACTCATAATTTTTGAATTCCTTAGGTTGATTTAGTCAAAATTTTTTAAAATTTGGTAGTTTCTTGTTAGTCAACTCAAAATCTCGATTTTCAAAATCTATCTTTTTAAATCTTTTTCAAACTATTTCTTTTTTAATTTTCTTTTTATTTTTATTTTTTTTATTTTTTGAAAATATTTCATAAAAATTTTTCAAAACCTTTTTCTTCTTCTTACATAATTTTCGAATTTTTAGTCTTATTTTATTACTATGGTTGAAAAATTTTAAGTTTGGTGTTTTCTTATTAAAAAAGTTTTAATCTTTAAAATTTTAAAATCATATCTTTTTCAAAACTTCCTAACCACTATCTCTCTCTTCATTTTTCGAAAATCACCACCCAAAAGTTTTCACATCCTTTTAATTAATTAATTATTTTAGTTTCCAATTTTCTTTTATTTTTGGTTTTCAAAAAAAAAGAAGAGGAATAATTATTTACAATCCAAATCATCTCCCTTTCTCCATTATAGACCTAAGTGGAAATGAAAAGTCCAGAAGGACTTTGGGGTCATATGGTAATCCCACTGCTGCTTCATATGGGGGTAGTATCTGTATACCCCCATTAAAGCTAGCAACTTTGAGCTAAACCCTCAGCTCATTATCATGGTGCAGCAAAATTGCCAGTATTCCGGTCTTCAACAGGAAGAACCTACTGAGTTTCTAGCATAATTCTTACAAATTGCTGACACAGTACGTGATAAGAAAGTAGATCAGAATATCTACAGATTATTACTGTTTCCATTTGTTGTAAAAGATCAAGCTAAGAGGTGGTTAAATAACCAACCCAAAGCAAGCATACGAACATGGAAACAATTATCAGACAAATTTCTAAATCAATATTTCCCTCCAAAAAGGATGACAAAGCTAAGGCTGGACATCCAAGACTTTAAACAAGGGGATAATGAATCCCTTTATGATGCCTGGGAGAGGTACAGAGAGATGCTAAGGAAATGCCCCTCTGAAATGTTTTCAGAATGGATGCAGTTAGACATCTACCACTATGGGCTTATAGAAAAAGCCCAGATATCTTTAGACCACTCAGCTAGTTGATCTATACACATGAGGAAGACAATTGAAGAGGCTCAAGAGCTCATTGATACAGTTGCAAGAAATCAGCATCTGTATTTAAATAGTAATCTTCCATGAAAAAAGAGGCTAAAGCAGTATCCATTGAAATCAGTCCTCCAAAACAAGTTACTGAACTTAACTAGCAAATACTTCTTCTAACAAAACAGTTAGCATAGTTCAAAGAAATGTTACAAGATACTAAAAATGCTAACAAAAATATGGAAGCACAATTGGATTAGACACGATAGCAGTTATTTGAACAGATAACAGAAGAATGTCAAGCTGTTCAATTAAGAAGTAGAAAGATATTGAATATCTCAACTCAAGGCAGCAAAAAGCTAAGAAAGGAACAGCTAACAAAGGATGACCAATTCATTGCCCAAAATACCTCTAAGGATAGTAAGAGCCCAGAGAGGAATGATTCTGGTGTTCAAACGCCAGAAAAGTGCAGTAACCTGGCGTTAAACGCCCATTCTGCTGCCAGTTTTGGCATTCAAATGCCAGAAAAGGGCAGTAACCTGGCGTTAAACACCCATTTAGCTGCCAGTTCTGGCGTTCAAATGCCAGAAAAGGGCAGTAACCTGGCGTTAAACGCTTATTCTACTGCCAGTTCTGGCGTTCAAACGCCAGAAAAGGGCAGTAACCTGGCGTTAAACACCCATTCAGCTGCTAGTTTTGGCGTTCAAATGCCAAAAAAGGGTAGTAACCTGGCGTTAAACGCCCATTCAGCTGCCAGTTCTGGCGTTCAAATGCCAGGAAGGAGTCAGACACCTGCTAGTGCTGATAATAACCCCCTTAAGTAGGCTTCTCCAACCACTTCTGTAGGACACAAACCTGCAGCAACTAAGGTTGAAGAATACAAAGCCAAGATGCCTTATCCTCAGAAACTCTATCAAGCGGAACAGGATAAACAATTTGCCCGTTTTGCAGACTATCTCAGGACTCTTGAAATAAAGATTCCGTTTGCAGAGGCACTTGAGCAAATACACTTTTAAGTCATAAGAAGGATTGGAGAGAAACTAAAAACGTTTTCCTCACTGAAGAATGTAGTCCAGTCATTCTGAAAAGCTTACCAGAGATGCTTAAAGATCCTGGAAGCTTTATGATACCATACACATTAGAGGGTGCTTGTACTAAGACAGCTCTATGTAATCTTGGGGCAAGTATCAACTTAATCCCTGCATCCACTATCAGAAAGGTTGGCTTGATTGAAGAAGTCAAACCAACCAGAATATGTCTCCAACTTGCTGATGGCTCCATTAAATTTCCATCAGGCGTAATTGAGGATATGATTGTCAAGGTTGGGCCATTTGCCTTTCCCACTGACTTTGTAGTGTTAGAAATGGAGGAGCACAAGAGTGCAACTCTCATTCTAAGAAGACCTTTCCTAGCAACTGGACGAACTCTCATTGACGTCCAAAAATGGGAGGTGACCCTGAGAGTCAATGAGGATGAGTTCAAGTTGAATGCTGTCAAAGCTATACAGCATCTAGACACATCAAGTGACTGTATGAGCATTGATATTATTGACTCTCTGGTGGAAGAGATCAATATGACTGAGAGTCTCGAATTAGAGCTAGAAGACATCTTTAAAGATGTTCAGCCTGATCTGGAAGAACTAGAGAAAATAGAAGAACCTCTGAAAACTCCTCAGGAAGAGGAGAAGCCTCCTAAACCCGAGCTCAAACCACTACCACCATCCTTGAAATATGCATTTCTGGGAGAGAATAATACTTTTCCAGTAAACATAAGCTTTGCTTTAGAGCCACAGGAAGAGAAAGCACTAATTCAAGTGCTAAGGACGCACAAGACAGCTCTTGGGTGGTCCATAGGTGATCTTATGAGCATTAGCCCAGCCAGATGCATGCACAAGATCCTATTGGAGGATGACGCTAAGCTAGTGGTTCAACCACAGAGACGGCTGAATCCAGCCATGAAGGAGTTGGTGCAGAAAGAGGTCACTAAATTACTAGAGGCTGGGATTATTTATCCTATATTTGATAGCTCCTGGGTGAGCCCTATCCAAGTCGTCCCAAAGAAGGGAGGCATGACAATGATTCATAATGAAAAGAATGAACTGGTTCCTACAAGAACAGTTACAGGATGGCGTATGTGTATTGACTACAAAAGGCTCAATACAGCCACCAGATGCTATAGAGACTAGCAGGTCATCCATACTACTGCTTTTTGGATGGCTATTTAGGTTACAACCAAATTGCAGTAGACCCTCAAGACCAAGAGAAAACAGCATTTACATGTCCATCCGGGGTATTTTCCTACAGAAGGATGCCATTTGGTCTGTGCAATGCACCTGCAACCTTTCAGAGGTGCATGCTCTTCATCTTTTCTGACATGGTGGAGAAATTTCTGGTAGTCTTCATGGATGACTTCTCATTATTTGGGGACTCATTCAGCTCCTGTCTCGACCATCTAGCACTTGTTCTGAAAAGGTGCCAAGAGACTAACCTGGTTTTAAACTGGGAGAAATGTCACTTTATGGTGACTGAAGGAATTGTCCTTGGGCATAAAATTTCGAACAAGGGAATAGAGGTGGATCAAGCTAAGGTAGAAGTAATTAAAAAATTACCACCACCTGCCAATGTTAAGGCAATCAGAAGCTTTATGGGGCATGCAAGATTCTATAGGAGGTTTATAAAGGATTTTTCAAAAATTGAAAAACCTCTGAGCAATTTGCTAGCTGCTGATACACCATTTGTCTTTGACACAGAGTGTTTGCAGGCCTTTGAAACTCTGAAAGCTAAGCTGGTCACAGCACCAGTCATTTCTGCACCAGACTGGACATTACCATTTGAACTTATGTGTGATGACAGTGACCATGCCATTGGTACAGTATTAGGACAGATGCATGACAAGCTTCTGCATGTCATTTATTATGCTAGACATGTTTTAAATGACGCACAAAAAAATTACACAACCACAGAGAATGACTTGCTTGCAGTGGTTTATGCCATTGACAAGTTTAGATCTTATTTAGTAGGATCAAAAGTGATTGTGTACACTGACCATACTGCTCTTAAATATCTCCTCACAAAGCAGGATTCAAAACCCATACTCATAAGGTGGGTGTTGCTTCTGCAAGAGTTTGATATAGAAATAAGAGACAGAAAAGGGACAGAGAACCAAGTAGCTAATCACCTGTCTCGGATAGAACCAGCAGCAGGAGCGTCCCCCCTACTACTGAGATCTCGGAAACCTTTCTGGATGAGCAACTCTTTGCCATTCAAGAAGTACCATGGTTTGTAGACATTGCAAACTATAAAGCTGTGAGATTCGTACCCAAGGAATACAATAAGATGCAAACAAAAAAATTGATTTCTGATGCAAAGTACTACTTATGGGATGAACCATATCTCTTTAAGAGATGTGCAGACAGAATAATCCGTAGATATAATAAATATATATGATATTGATGTTGATGAATTGGTAATGTAGTTGGAAAATTTGTTAATGAGGGTTGATGCATGTGATATATTGAGGTTGATGTTGTGGATGAGGAAAGTTGAAGGAAAAATGTTGTAAGCTTGGTGTAATATGGCATAGAGGGTAATTTTGATGAAAAGTGGAGTTTGGATTGGGTTGATTTGGTTTTGGTTGGGTTGTACAATGAAATTGTGGAAATTGTGATTTTGGGTAAAAATTGGTTGTTTAATGAACTTTGTCTGATCATAACTTTTGCCTCGGTTTTCAAACCTGAGTGAAATTTTCTTAGAATGAAAGCTTATTGAAAACTCTTTAATTTGATGTAAAGTTTGTAAAATTTGGAATTTTATAGAGGGAGTTATTGATAATCCCCATTTTAGGGTTTATCTTGTGTTGAATTTAGAGTATTTTGCTAACCTTTTCTCACATTTAGCCAATGAATTAGCATGATTTTGTGATTGATAAACCCCGATTTTGTGGTTTATCTTGTGCTTATTTTGGGAATTTTATCACATTTTCTCACATTTATTCAATGAAATAGCATGGTTTTGCAATTCTCCCTAGATTTGTGCTTGAATGCGAAAACATGCTTTTTAGGCCCAAAAATTGGTGATTTTAATTCACTTTAATTCCATTCGATGCCTTAGTATGTTTGTTAAGTGATTTCAGGTTCATAAGGTAAGCATTGGATGGAAGAAGTGAGGAGAAAAGCATACAAAGTGGGAGAACTCATGAAGAAATGAAGGAACCGTAAAGTTGTCAAGCCTGATCTCCTGGCACTCAATCGACTATAACTTGAGCTACAGAGGTCCAAATGAAGCGGTTCTAGTTGCATTGGAAAGCTAACATCTGGGGCTTCGAAGTGTTATAAATTTTGTCATATGTTGCTATGCGTTCAGGGGCGCGCACGTGCACTTTGCGTGGATGTGCCGATACTGTCCGTGGCCCACTTTAATGAAATCGCCCCCAGCGATTTTGCAGCTCATTTTGGGCCCAATCCAACTCATTTCTGATGCTATTTGAGCCAAGGATTCAAGGGGAGTCAACACACTTAGTCATAGTTTAGTTTCATTATGCTTTAGCTTATTTTCTAGAGAGAGAAGCTCTCACTTCTCTCTAGAATTAGGATTAGGATTAGGATTAGGTTTAGTTCTTAGATCTAAGTTTTAATTCATGTTTTATTCTACTCCTTCTTCTTAATTCCTTGTTGTTACATTTATCATTCTTCCATTGTTGTTATTACTTTCTTCTACTTTGTTTGTAGATCTACTTTTGTTCATCCTATTTTCTTTTAGTGTAATTTAAAGTAATTCATTTAGATCTTGTTTCTTTTGATTGTTGTTATTAATTTCTTACATTCAATTGTTGTTAGATTTTACTCTTGTCATCAATTTACTATGCTTTCCTTTTATGCCTACCAAGTATTTGACAAAATGCTTGGTAGGATGTTAGAGTAGATTTTGAGCATTCTTGGCTTGGAAAGAGTGATTGGGCAATCTTGAGTCATGAAAACCCAACTCATGTTGGTAATCTAGAGTTGTTAGCTACTATTGTTTCCATTGACGCTAATCCATTGCTAATTTAATTAGTAAGTTGATTAGGACTTATGGAAGATTATTTCCATTGACGCTAATCTTTTGCTAGTTTAATTAGTAAGTCGATTAGGACTTTTGGATTGAGATTAGCTAGTCTCATTAGACTTTCTCCCTATTTGTTGGAATTGATGTAATGAGATAAATTCTTGTTTATTATTGTGATATGATTGGTTAATCTTGTTTGACTTTCTCCCGATGTGTTGAGTTAACTAAATAGGATGAACTAATCATTGCATGACTAGGATGGAAAGCCTATGATCTCAATTCATTGCCATGAATGTCTCTCTTTATTACTTGCTTCCCTTAGTTATTTGTTTGATTTACTTTTCTTGCTCATTTAATTTCTTGCCTCTTTATTTTATTGCCCCTCTAATCAACTAAAACCCCTTATACCCTTCATAGCCAATAAGCATACACTTCATTGCAATTCCTCGTGAAATGACCCGGAGTCTAAATATTTCGGTTAATTTTCAATTGGGGTTTGTTACTTGTGACAACTCAAATTTTTGATGTGGGAATTGTTTGTTGGTTTAGAACTATGCTTACAACGAAGTAATTCTTTCTATAAGAAGAAAATCCTAAACCGTCAAAAGTTCTTTCATCAGTGATCTCTCTCTTATTTGTGCTTAATCGTGAAAACATGCTTTCTAATCCTCTAATTTGATAATTTTAATTCTCTCTTGATTCATAAGGTGCCTTGATGTGTTTGCTAGTAATCTCAGGATAAAATAAGCTTGAAATGGATCAAAGGAGCAAGGAAGGAAGCATGCAAGTGGAGAGAAGCATAAAAAGCCAAAGAATTGATCTCGGCCAAGGATGTGCACGCGCATAGGGCGCTCGCGCGCACATTGCTAAATCGGCCAGGGACACGTATGCATACTGTGCGCGTCCACGCCTCAGGCCGCACGTGATTTTTTAAATAGAAAACGTGCCCAGCAATTTCCGGGAAGCTGTGGGGCCCAGTTACAACCAATTTTGGCGCCAAAGTGCTTTAAAGGACCAAGGATTAAAGGGGAAGGCATCAATCTTTCATTCATAGGGTCTTACACACTCATTAGGATTAGTTTAGAGGTAGTTTCTAGAGAGAGAAGCTCTCACTTCTCTCTAGTATTAGGATTAGGTTTAGTTTAAGCTCTCCCCCTTAGATTTAGGATTAATTTATGCTTTGCTTTACTATTTCCTTGTCAATTCTTACTGTTCTACTATTCCTCTCTCTAGTTTTATACTTTAATTCTTGTAATTCTTTACTTTGTTGTGGATCTATTTTTGTTCTTTTGTTTTCTTTTAGTAATGCAATTTGAGGTAATTCATTATAATTGTGATTTCCTTGATTGTTGTTGTTGTTAATTCTTTGCATTCAATTGTTGTTAGAATTCATTCTTGTTGTGATTACTATACTTTTCTTTTGTACCTTCCAAGTGTTTGATGAAAAGCTTGGTTGGATTTTAGAGTAGAATTTTATGTTCTTGGCTTGGGAAGGTAACTTAGGATTTCTTGAGTTACTAATATCCAAGTGATTGATAGTTGATAGCCATTGACTCTAGCCTTTATTAATTCAATTATTGGAAAGCTAGGATTTATGGATTTGGATTGATATAACTCACTTGACTTTCCTTTGCTACTTGTTAAAGGACGATTTAGTAGGATTGATCCTTGCAACTATCATAATTGTGGCTAGTGATAATGATGGAGACCCTTGACAACCAAACCTTGCCAAGACGATTTTGTTAATAAAATTTCATTACCTTTTACTATTCATGTTTCTCATTCAAAACCCTAAAATAAACAAGTCCATAACCAATAACAAGAACACTACCCTGCAAGTGCTTTGAGAGACGACCTGAGGTTTAAATTCTTCTGTTTATAGATTTTAGGGGTTTGCACTTGTGACAAACAAATTTTTTTATGAAATGATTAGTGTTGGTTTAGAAACTATACTTGCAACAAGGATTCATTTGTGAACTCTAGACCATCAAAAATCCAATCATCAAAACGGCGCCAAGCGCTAAAGGCGCACACACGTCCATCCTTAAATCCATCAATGCACGCAGACGCGCACGCTGCGCGCCCGCATCGATTTTAAAAGAGGGATAACCCTTGGGCGCGACGGATATTTGCACAGACCCACTCACCTTCTCCAACTCTCTTCCACTCTCTCATCTCCATTAAACCACCAACCCCCAACCACCATCGCCACCGGCACGGCTCCACCGCAATCGCCGCTGTCACTCCTCTCTCTCCAGCATCCCTATTCTCTCTCTCCTTATCACTCATTCCTCCTCTCTCACTACCGCCACTTCAACCGAGCACCACCGGCGCGCCTCCACCGTCGCCACCATCTGAGGCAGCAACTCTTTCTCTGCTTCTACCTCACCCCTCCTACCTACCCAGTTCCAATCCTCATCTCTAGCCCTGCTCCAGGTTACTAGCCTCGGCTCCCATTTTGTTTTCTTTATTGTCATTTTAACCATTTGTTAGGCTCTGTTAGTTGATTAGATTTTGATTCTGTCTGCTAGGTTAGATAGAAATAACTACTGTTAGGTAGTGAGATTCTGGATAGAGGATTCTAGGCCTGATAAGTGCGCCGTATTTGTTTACCTGCTTTTGTACATATTGCTTGTTGCTACGTGATTTGATTATGCTTTGCCATGATGTACCTATTCTCCTGCTATGCTTGCTTGATTATGTGATTGGTATTTCAATGGTGCTTTTGAGATCATTTCTTGTTCGTTTTGCTATCTGGGAACGTCCAATTTTAAGCCGGAATGCTGCCCAATTTTTGATAAAATTGTTTCACTTTCAAATACTGGTTTCGGAATTGAACTTGGCACATTCAAACTAAGCTTTGCATAACTTACCAAGTTCAGTACCCGGGACTTTTGGGCCAGTTTTCCCGTTCTTATTTTAAATCCCGCGATTGGCATTAACCAAGTGAACTTAAGGAGTTGCTACATTTTTGTTTAAACCATGATATGCAACCTCCTCACATTATGTTCATTCTCTTACAATAGTTGGTATGCTTTGATTGTGCAACTTCCTTTTAACTCAACTCAGTTTTTAACCTTTCTTAGTTGCACAATTGCATTTTATTGCTTGTAACACCAACTATTGCGAGTTTATTTTCATGTATTTTTGAGAATTCCATACTCTCATGCTGGTAAACATAATTGTTGTGCACAATTTGCAGATTTCTTTTCATTAGGCAATTCTCCACTATGCCACTAATCCTCAAACTTCATTTTCCTAACTCACTAATTTCTCTAACTTACTAACTTCACTTTTAATTACACTTAACCCTTTAACCATTCTTTTAGGGTATGATGATGAATATGCCTAATCTTTGAAAATTGTGTCACATTGGTTGGAAACATTAAATTCTTGGTTGATACTTTCATTTTCTGTGCTTACTTGCTAGTGCACAAAATTGTGATCATCAATGGCGCCATCAACATGGTACGCTCAATTGCAATCTCAACTCTTTATCACAACTTCGCATAACTAACCAGCAAGTGCACTGGGTCGTCCAAGTAATAAACCTTACGCGAGTAAGGGTCGATCCCACGGAGATTGTTGGTATGAAGCAAGCTATGGTCATCTTGTAAATCTCAGTCAGGCGGATTCAAATGGTTATGGAGGATTAATGACTAAAAGATGAATAAAACATAAAATAAAGATAGAGATACTTATGTAATTCATTGGTGAGAATTTCAGATAAGCGTATGGAGATGATTTGTCCCTTCCGTCTCTCTGTTTTCCTACTGTCTTCATCCAATCCTTCTTACTCCTTTCCATGGCAAGCTGTATGTTGGGCATCACCGTTGTCAATGGCTACAGTCCCGTCCTCTCTGTGAAAATGTTCAATGCGCTCTGTCACAGCACGGCTAACCAGCTGTCGGTTCTCGATCATGTCGGAATAGAATCCAGTGATTCTTTTGCGTCTGTCACTAACGCCTCACAATCGCGAGTTTGAAAGCTCGTCACAGTCATTCAATCCTTGAATCCTACTCAGAATACCACAGACAAGGTTTAGACCTTCCGGATTCTCTTGAATGCCGCCATTAATTCTAGCTTATACCACGAAGATTCCGATTAAGAGATCCAAGAAATATCCACTCAATCTAAGGTAGAACGGAGGTAGTTGTCAGGCACATGTTCATAAGTGAGAATGATGATGAGTGTCACGGATTATCACATTCATCTAGTTGAGGAACAAGTGATATCTTAGAAAGAGAATAAGCTGAATTGAATAGAAGAACAATAGTAATTGCATTGATACTCGAGGTACAGCAGAGCTCCACACCTTAATCTATGGTGTGTAGAAACTCCACCGTTGAAAATACATAAGAACAAGGTCTAGGCATGGCCGTGAGCCCAGCCCCCATGATCTAAGAACTAGACGTCCAAAGATTGCTAATACAATAGTAAAAGGTCCTATTTATAGAGAACTAGTAGCTTAGGGTTTACAAAGATGAGTAAATGACATAAAAATCCACTTCCGGGCCCACTTGGTGTGTGCTTGGGCTGAGCATTGAAGCTTTCATGTGTAGAGACTTTTCTTGGAGTTAAACGCCAGCTTTTGTGCCAGTTTGGGCGTTTAACTCCCATTCTTGTGCCAGTTCCGGCGTTAAACGCCAGAATTCTTGAGCTAACTTGGAACGCTTGTTTGGGCCATCAAATCTCAGGCAAAGTATGAACTATTATACATTTCTGGAAAGCCCAGGATGTCTACTTTCCAACGCAATTGAGAGCGCACCATTTGGTCTCTGTAGCTCCAGAAAATCCACTTCGAGTGCAGGGAGATCAGAATCCAACAGCATCTGCAGTCCTTTTCAGTCACTGAATCAGATTTTTGCTCAGGTTCCTCAATTTCAGCCAGAAAATACCTAAAATCACAGAAAAACACACAAACTCATAGTAAAGTCCAAAAAATTGAATTTTAACAAAAAAATAATAAAAATATAATAAAAACTAACTAAGACATACTAAAAACAATGCCGAAAAGCGTATAAATTATCCGCTCATCACAACACCAAACTTAAATTGTTGCTTGTCCCCAAGCAACTGAAAATCAAATAAGATAAAAAGAAGAGAATATGCAATGAATTCCAAAAACATCTATGAAGATCAGCATTAATTAGATGAGCGGGGCTTTTAGCTTTTTACCTCTGAACAGTTTTGGCATCTCACTCTATCCTTTGAAATTCAGAATGATTGGCTTCTATAGGAACTCAGAATCTAGATAGTGTTATTGATTCTCCTAGTTAAGTATGATGATTCTTGAACACAGCTACTTTATGAGTCTTGGTCGTGGCCCAAAGCACTCTGTCTTCCAGTATTACCACTGGATACATACATGCCACAGACACATAACTAGGTGAACCTTTTCAGATTGTGACTCAGCTTTGCTAGAGTCCCCAATTAGAGATGTCCAGGGTTCTTAAGCACACTCTTTTTGCCTTGGATCATCACTTTATTTTTACCCTTGCCTTTTGGTTTAATGGGCTATTGGCTTTTTTTGCTTGCTTTCTCTCTCTTTTTTTTCGTACATAATCTCTCTTTTTTTTGTATTCATTGCCTTTTCTTGCTTCAAGAATCATTTTTATGATTTTTCAGATCCTCAGTAACATGTCTCCTTTTTTCATCATTCTTTCAAGAGCCAACATTCATGAACAACAAATTCAAAAGACATATGCACTGTTCAAGCATACATTCAGAAGTCAAAGTATTGCCACCACATCAAAATAATTAATCTGTTATAAAATTCAAAATTCATGCAATTCTTCTCTTTTTTAATTAAGAACATTTTTCATTTAAGAAAAGTGATGGATTCATAGGACATTCATAACTTTAAGGCATAGACACTAAGACACTAATGATCATAAGACACAAACATAAATAAACATAAGCATAAAAATTCGAAAAACAGAAAAATAAAGAACAAGGAGATTAAAGAACGGGTCCACCTTAGTGATGGCGGCTTGTTCTTCCTCTTGAAGATCTTATGGAGTGCTTGAGCTCCTCAATGTCTCTTCCTTGCCTTTGTTTCTCCTCTCTCATGATTCTTTTATCTTCTATAATTTCATGGAGGAGGATGGAATGTTCATGGTGCTCCACCCTTAGTTGTCCCATGTTGGAACTCAATTCTACTAGGGAGGTGTTGATTTGATCCCAATAGTTTTGTGGAGGAAAGTGCATCCCTTGAGGCATCTCAGGGATTTCATGATGAGTGGAATCTCTTGTTTGCTCCATCCTTTTCTTAGTAATGGGCTTGTCCTCATTAATGAGGATGTCTCCCTCTATGTTAACTCCAACTGAATTACAGAGGTGACAAATGAGATGAGGGAAGGCTAACCTTGCTAAGGTAGAGGACTTGTCCGCCACCTTATAAAGTTCTTGGGATATAACCTCATGAACTTCTATTTCCTCTCCAATCATGATGCTATGAATCATGATAGCCCGGTCTATAGTAACTTCGGACCGGTTGCTAGTGGGAATGATCACTACAACAAATATGGCCTTTAGTAACGCCAAATTTTGCAACGCCTTAAAACCGTTCTCTTAGATAGGTTTAGACAACGGTTTTTTAAAGTGTTACTGTTGAATTTTATTTTTCATCAATTTCTAGCAACACAGTAATGGCTAATTTATCCTTGTTAATGGTTGATTTTACTGTTTAGTGCTGCTTTATCCTTGTTAATGGCTGATTTCATGCCTTGTTTTGATTGAGCAATGATGATGATGATGGCCTTATTCTGAGCTATTTTATAAGTGCTGATTTGGTTTTAGTGAGTTTATATGGGTTGATTTTGCTGTTTAGTGCTGCTTTATCCTTGTTAATGGCTGATTTCATGCCTTGTTTTGATTGAGCAATGATGCTGATGGCCTTATTCTGAGCTCTTTGTATAGAGACAACAGTGAAGAAAACACGAGGTCCTACACAATGCTTGAAGATTCATGTAAGAAAGATGGAAGATAGAGAAGAAATTACTCTAGATAATGAAGGAGAGGTAATTGGTCTTACTGATGAAGCTGTAAATAACTTGAGCAAATTTTTGGGCACAGTGGCAAGGAATTCAGATTTTTGTCCATTAATTTATACAAATTGGAAGGGGATTAAAGATAAAGAAGCCATTTGGGAATATGTTCAAGTGAGAATATTATTATTGTTTCTTTTAGAAACTATTTGGAAATGTACACATGTATTTTATTCTTACTAGCAAATAATTTTTGTGTTTTATAGGCTAAGTTCATTATTCCAACTGAAGGAAAGAGGATAGTCCTTGCTCGTATCAATGACAACTGGAGACGGTATAAGACCACAATCAAGCAAAATCATTTTCTGCCATACAACTGTGTTAATGAAATGCTGAAAAATCGTCCCAAAAGCATACCTGAGAGTCATTTTCGCAAGTTGATTCCTTATTGGAGAACTGAGAAAGTTAAGGTAAGACATGTGCAACTTATTGTAGTCTGTTTATGCAATTATGAGTTATATAAATTTATGAGTGAAATATGATAATTTTTTGATAATACTTGTCTCTTGCTATGTAGAAAATGTCTGCGCAGAATAAGAAAAATAGGGCACAACAGAAATTTAGCCATCGAAAGAGACCAATAAATTTTGCAAGAATACGTGCAAGATTGGAACAATTTTTTATTCTTTATGCATTTGTATGTGTATGTGGGGTGCAAGAATACGTGCATTTTTAACTCTATATAAATGCTTGTTGAACTGGACTTATAGGCTGCTTCTAAGGAAAATAATGAACCACCTACTCAAGCAGAAATGTTTGTTGAGACTCGCCAAAGCACAAAGGGAAAATCATTGGATGAAGACACTTTGGATGTTATTGTAAGTATTGGGAGTTAATTTGATTAAAATAGGTTATGGATTTCTTGTGTCTTGGTAATTTGTCCATCATTTGTGGTTATCTTTATGCTTGCAGTTGAGTTAAACAATGCTGATACTATTCTTAATTGCTATTATTTGATTTGATGTTGTCAAATGATATATGTTTTGAGTCAAAGTGTGTAGTTACTTTTTTTTGTTATTATTATTTTTTCTTCACATTAATATAGGCACATCTGCAAGCTGAGAATAAAAAGTCTAAACAATCAGCAATTAGAGCTTTTCAATCCATATTTGGCAAAGAGAAGGCAGAGAGAGTGCGATGTCACAGAAGAGTTACCACACCAACTTTGTTGAAGAAAAATGAAGAAATTGCCACCCTTAAGCAGCAACATGCAGTTGAGAAAGCATCATTAGAGGGTAAAGTTGATGTGATGCAAAAAGAAGTATATGAACTAAAATCGCTTGTTAAGATGATGTTGCAACAAAAAAGTTCAGGAGTGGACCTTGAGATGTTAGCTGCTCAACTAGGAAGCACTTTAGGCAATCCGAACAATGATGCGCATGAGGAGGTATTATTTATTGTTAAAGTTTCTATGTTGTTATGATATATATATTTCTCCTCTTTCTCTCAAACATTTTTAGTAGACATTATTAGTATTAAAGATGTGTAGTTTTATATTTGATTTTTTTCTTTTTTACAGGAAAACTATGTTGAAGGGGAAATCAAACTTGGTTAAGGTCAATTTTTTAAGAGCAAGTGTTACAGAGTAAAAGTCATGAATTTGTGGATCGGACATGATGATGAATCTATTTGCTACTTAGCTATTTTAACTCTTCTTTGTTATATTTTTTGCAACATTAGATGATATAGTTGAGGTTGTCATGATAGTATTGTAGTATCTTGAATGTGATTGTGGATCTTACAACAATCTTTGTAAGTCAAATTTGATGAAAAATGTTCAATTATTTTTCTTTTGTGACTTTATTCAAATAGTTTAGATTATTTATTGACTCTAAATAATTAAAAAAATGAAATTAATTTCATTCACGAAAAAACTACTATCGTGAATAAAGAATTATATATTACAAAAAATCGTTGTCAAAAGTTACAAAGGACAACGGTGTTAAAACCGTTGCCAAAAAATAACAACAACGGTAACACTTTAAAACCGTTTGTCTTAGGTTACTATAAAATGGCAATATTTTAAAACTGTTGCCAAAAAACTAATGGTAACGCTTTTAAACCGTTGTCTTAGATGACTATATAATGGCAATGGTTTCAAAACCGTTGCCATAAAATCAATGGTAACGGTTTTAAACCGTTGTCTTAGACAACTATAAATTGGCAACAGTACAAAACTGTTACCAAAACACCAACGGTAATGCTTTAAAACCGTTGCTGTTGTGGATAACAAAACTACAACAGTTTAAAACCGTTGCCAATCCAGGTACGATTTTAAACCGTTGTATCAAGAAAGAGAACGGTCTAAAACCGTCGTTGCTTTTCGAGTAACGGTTTGAAACCGTTGTTTAAAATTTGTGTTCAAAACCGTTGCCTATACCAGTATCTTTGGCAACGGTTTTTTGGTTACCATTGCCTTACGTCAAAAACCGTTGAATTTGAGTATTAGCAACGGCCGCATATACCACAGGACAAAAACCGTTGCCAAAGCGTTGCCTAAAGTTTAGGAAACGGTTTTTCAATCTACGGCAATAGTTTTTGACCGTTGCGAAAAGCCTTATTTGTTGTAGTATTGAGCGTTGGATAAACTCCAACCATCCCCTAGCCACGGGCTTGAGGTCATGCCTTCTCAGTTGAACCGGCTTCCCTCTTGAATCTCTCTTCCATTGAGCGCCCTCTTCACAAATGTCTATGAGGACTTGGTCTAACCTTTGATCAAAGTTGACCCTTCTAGTGTAAGGGTGTTCATCTCCTTGCATCATGGGCAAGTTGAATGCCAACCTTACATTTTCTGGACTAAAATCTAAGCATTTCCCCCGAACCATTATAAGCCAATTCTTTGGGTCCAGGTTCACACTTTGATCATGGTTCTTGGTGATCCATCCATTGGCATAGAACTCTTGAACCATTAAGATTCCAACTTGTTGAATGGGGTTGGTAAGAACTTCCCAACCTCTTCTTCGGATCTCATGTCGGATCTCCGGATATTCACTCTTTTTGAGTTTGAAAGGGACCTCGGGGATCACCTTCTTCATGGCCACAACTTCATGGAAGTTGTCTTGATGCACCCTTGAGATGAATCTCTCCATCTCCCATGACTCGGAGGTGGAAGCTTTTGCCTTCCCTTTCCTCTTTCTAGAGGTTTCTCCAGCCTTAGGTGCCATAAATGGTTATGGAAAAACAAAAAGCAACGCTTTTACCACATCAAACTTAGAAGGTTTGCTCGTCCTCGAGCAAAAGAAGAAAGAAGAGAGTAGAAGAAGAAGAAATAGAGGAAATGGAGGTGGCTTTATTTTTTGGCCAAGGGGGAGAAGTAGTGTGTAGGTTGTGTGAAAATGAAGGAGTGAAGATGGGTTTATATAGGGGTGGGGAGAGGGGTAGGGTTTCGGTCATGTATGGGTGGGTTTGGGAGGGAAAGTGGTTTGAATTTGAATGGTGAGGTAGGTGGGGATTTATGAAGGATGGATGTGAGTGGTGAAGAGAATGGTGGGATTTGATAGGTGAGGGGTTTTTTGGGGAAAAGGTGTTGAGGTTATTGGTGAATGGGTGAAGAAGAGAGAGAGTGGTGGGGTAGGTGGGGATCCTGTGGGGTCCACAGATCCTAAGGTGTCAAGGATAATTCATCCCTGCACCAAGTGGCGAGCAAAAATGATCCTTCTGCCAATCCTGGCGTTAAACGCCGGGCTATTGCCCATTTTTGGCGTTTAACGCCAGCTTGGTGCCCATTCCTGGTGTTAAACGCCAGTCTGGTGCCCCTTTCTGGCGTTAAACGCCCAGAATGGTGCCAGACTGGATGTTAAATGCCCATTCTGTTATCTTCACTGGCGTTTAAACGCCAGCAGATTTTTCTCCAGAGTATGCTGTTTTTTCTTTCTATTTTTCATTCTGTTTTTGCTTTTTCAATTGATTTTGTGACTTCCCATGATCATCAACCTACAGAAAGCATAAAATAACAAAGGAAAATAGATAAATATAACATTGGGTTGCCTCCCAACAAGCGCTTCTTTAATGTCAGTAGCTTGACAGTGGGCTCTCATGGAGCCTCACAGATACTCAGAGCAGTGTTGGAACCTCCCGACACCAAACTTAGATTTTGAATGTGGGGGTTCAACACCAAACTTAGAATTTGGTTGTGGCCTCCCAACACCAAACTTAGAGTTTAACTGTGGGGGCTCAGTTTGACTCTGTTTTGAGAGAAGCTCTTCATGCTTCCTCTCCATGATTACAGAGGGATATCCTTGAGCCTTAAACACAAAGGATTCTTCATTCACTTGAATGATCAATTCTCCTTTGTCAACATCAATCACAGCCTTTGCTGTGGCTAGGAAGGGTCTGCCAAGGATGATGGATTCATCCATGCACTTCCCAGTCTCTAGGACTATGAAATCAGCTGGGATGTAATGGTCTTCAACCTTTACCAGAACATCCTCTACAAGTCCATAAGCTTGTTTTCTTGAATTGTCTGCCATCTCTAGTGAGATTCTTGCAGCTTGCACCTCAAAGATCACTAGCTTCTCCATTACAGAGAGATGCATGAGGTTTATGCTTGACACTAGATCATACAGAGCCTTCTCAAAGGTCATGGTGCCTATGGTACAAGGTATTGAGAACTTCCCAGGGTCCTGTCTCTTTTGAGGTAATCTCTGCCTATTCAAGTCATCCAGTTCTTTTGTGAGCAAAGGGGATTCATCCTCCCAAATCTCATTACCAAATAACTTGTCATTCAGCTTCATGATTGCTCCAAGGTACTTAGCAACTTGCTCTTCAGTGACATCTTTGTCCTCTTCAGAGGAAGAATACTCATCAGAGCTCATGAATGGCAGAAGTAAATCCAATGGAATCACTATGGTCTCAATGTGAGCCTCAGATTCCCATGGTTCCTCATTAGGGAACTCATTGAAGGCCAGTGGACGTCCATTGAGGTCTTCCTCAGTGGCGCTCACTGCCTCTTTCTCCTCTCCAAATTTGGCCATGTTGATGGCCTTACACTCTCCTTTTGGATTCTCTTCTGTATTTCTTGGAAGAGTACTAGGAGGGAGTTCAGTAACTTTCTTACTCAGCTGACCCACTTGTGCCTCCAAGTTTCTAATGGAGGACCTTGTTTCAGTTATGAAACTTTGAGTGGTTTTGATTAGATTAGAGACCATGGTTGCTAAGTCAGAGTGGCTCTGCTTAGAATTCTCTGTCTGTTGCTTAGAAGATGATGGAAAAGACTTGCCATTGCCAAACCTGTTTCTTCCACCATTATTGTTGTTGAAACCTTGTTGAGGTCTCTGTTGATCCTTCCATGAAAGATTTGGATGATTTCTCCATGAAGGATTATAGGTGTTTCCATATGGTTTTCCCATATAATTCACCTCTTCCATTGAAGGGTTCTCAGGATCATAAGCTTCTTCTTCAGATGAAGCGTCCTTAGTACTGCCTGGTGCAGCTTGCATTCCAGACAGACTTTGAGAAATCATATTGACTTGCTGAGTCAATATTTTGTTCTGAGCCAATATGGCATTCAGCGTATCAATCTTAAGAACTCCTTTCTTCTGATTCGTCCCATTATTCACATGATTCCTTTCAGAAGTGTACATGAATTGGTTATTTGCAACCATTTCAATGAGTTCTTGAGCTTCTACAGGCATCTTCTTTAGATGAAGAGATCCTCCAGCAGAGCTATCCAATGACATCTTGGACAGTTCAGACAGACCATCATAGAAGATACCTATGATGCTCCATTCAGAAAGCATGTCAGAAGGACACTTTCTGATCAATTGTTTGTATCTTTCCCAAGCTTCTTAGAGGGATTCACCTTCCTTCTATTTGAAGGTTTGGACTTCCACTCTAAGCTTACTCAATTTTTGAGGTGGAAAGAACGTTGCCAAGAAGGCATTGACTAGCTTTTCCCAAGAGTTCAGGCTTTCTTTAGGTTGTGAGTCCAACCATATCCTAGCTCTGTCTCTTACAGCAAAAGGGAATAGCATAAGTCTGTAGACCTCAGGGTCAACCCCATTGGTCTTAACAGTGTCACAGATTTGCAAGAATTCAGCTAAAAACAGATGAGGATCTTCTTAATGGAAGTCCATGGAACTTGCAATTCTGTTGCATTAGAGAAACTAATTGAGGCTTAAGCTCAAAGTTGTTTGCTCCAATGGCAGGGATAGAGATGCTTTTCCCATAGAAGTCGGGAGTAGGTGCAGTAAAGTCACCCAGCACCTTCCTTGCATTGTTGGCATTGTTGTTGTTTTCGGCTGCCATGTCTTCTTCTTGTTTGAAGATTTCTGTTAGGTCCTCTACAGAGAGTTGTGCTTTAGCTTCTCTTAGCTTTTGCTTCAAGGTCCTTAGAAGTTTGTATACTATTGACACTAACAAATTGAGAATGCATATGAGAAACAACAAAACACTCAAGACAAGAGAATTTAAAGAGCAGAACAAGGAAATCATCAAGAACAACTTGAAGATTAATGAAGACACATGAATGAATTCGAAAAATGCAAGAAGAACAGAAACATGCAATTGACACCAAACTTAAAATTAGACACTAGACTCAAACAAGAAACATAACATATTTTTTATTTTTATGATTTTATAAAAATTTTTTGTATTTTTGAAAAATTTTCGAAAAGTAAAAAGCTTAAACATAAAATAAAATTACCTAATCTAAGCAACAAGATGAACCGTCAGTTGTCCAAACTCAAACAATCCCCGGCAACAGCGCCAAAAACTTGGTGCACGAAATTGGGATCATCAATGGCGCCATCAACATGGTACGCTCAATTGCAATCTCAACTCTTTATCACAACTTCGCACAACTAACCAGCAAATGCACTGGGTCGTCCAAGTAATAAACCTTACGCGAGTAAGGGTCGATCCCACGGAGATTGTTGGTATGAAGCAAGCTATGGTCATCTTGTAAATCTCAGTCAGGCGGATTCAAATGGTTATGGAGGATTAATGATTAAAAGATGAATAAAACATAAAATAAAGATAGAGATACTTATGTAATTCATTGGTGAGAATTTCAGATAAGCGCATGGAGATGCTTTGTCCCTTCCGTCTCTTTGTTTTCCTACTGTCTTCATCCAATCCTTCTTACTCTTTTCCATGGCAAGCTGTATGTTGGGCATCACCATTGTCAATGGCTACAGTCCCTTCCTCTCAGTGAAAATGTTCAACGCGCTCTGTCACAGCACGGCTAATCAGCTGTCGGTTCTCGATCATGTCGGAATAGAATCTAGTGATTCTTTTGCGTCTGTCACTAACGCCCCACAATCGCGAGTTTGAAGCTCGTCACAGTCATTCAATCCTTGAATCCTACTCAGAATACCATAGACAAGGTTTAGACCTTCCGGATTCTCTTGAATGCCGCCATCAATTCTAGCTTATACCACGAAGATTCCGATTAAGGGATCCAAGAGATATCCACTCAATCTAAGGTAGAACGGAGGTGGTTGTCAGGCACACGTTCATAGGTGAGAATGATGATGAGTGTCACAGATCATCAAATTCATCTAGTTGAGGAACAAGTGATATCTTAGAACAAGAATAAACTGAATTGAATAGAAGAACAATAGTAATCGCATTGATACTCGAGGTACAGCAGAGCTCCACACCTTAATCTGTGGTGTGTAGAAACTCCACCGTTGAAAATACATAAGAACAAGGTCTAGGCATGGCCGTGAGCCCAGCCCCCATGATCTAAGAACTAGACGTCCAAAGATTGCTAATACAATAGTAAAAGGTCCTATTTATAGAGAACTAGTAGCTTAGGGTTTACAAAGATGAGTAAATGACATAAAAATCCACTTCCGGGCCCACTTGGTGTGTGCTTGGGCTGAGCATTGAAGCTTTCATGTGTAGAGACTTTTCTTGGAGTTAAACGCCAGCTTTCGTGCCAGTTTGGGCGTTTAACTCCCATTCTTGTGCCAGTTCTGGCGTTAAACGCCAGAATTCTTGAGCTGACTTGGAACGCTTGTTTGGGCCATCAAATATGGGACAAAGTATGGACTATTATACATTGCTGGAAAGCCCAGGATGTCTACTTTCCAACGCTATTAAAAGCGCGCCAATTGGGTATCTGTCGCTCCAGAAAATGTTTTTCGAGTGCAGGGAGGTCAGAATCCAACAGCATCTACAGTCCTTTTCAGCCTCTGAATAAGATTTTTGCTCAGGTCCCTCAATTTCAGCCAGAAAATACCTGAAATCACAGAAAAACACACAAACTCATAGTAAAGTCCAGAAAAGTGAATTTTAACTAAAAACTAATAAAAATATAATAAAAACTAACTAAAATATACTAAAAACATACTAAAAATAATGCCAAAAGCGTATAAATTATCCGCTCATCACTTGCATTCCAAGTTTTCAATTTTAGTTCACATCATGATTCTTGTCATTCATCCTACATCCTGAACATGTTCTTCCTTGTTTCATGCTACCTGCTTAATTGCTTATATTTTATTTTATTCTGTTTTCAGGATGTCAGACAAAAGAAAAGGGAAAGCATCATCTTCCAAAAAGAGGAAGAGAACACCAGACCCTACTCTTGCCTCACTTTTAGCTTATGCTCAAAACCCTCTAAATGACATAGAAAAAGCAAACCAATTACTACTGGCTCAGGATATGGTCAAATTCCCCAATCTCTACTATGAACTCAGATTCCCAACCTACAATTCAAAGAATCTGAATATTGAGAAGAAGCTAGTCATCCCATCGGATTTGACCGACATCATCCACCAACGCATTGACCGGATGGGTTTAGCTTTTGTGGATAGAGAGTTGAGCCGGGTGAACCGATCTTAGGTGCAAGAATTTTACTGCAACTTTTTCCGCCACACCCTTGATTAGGTATTGGTTAGAGGAGTTGAGATACCTATCACCGAGGAAGCCATTGAGGATGCCCTTACCTGCCGGCCTAAGATCGGTGACACTGATGCCTTCCTACAGGCTGAGATAGAGCTTTACTGTATGACCTTTGATTTTGATGCACTGAGAGCAGTGATAGCTACTCCAGAGGCCCCTTGGGTTATGGATGCTAAGAACAAAGAACCCAAGGGAATGCACTTCAGTTATCTGAGCCGAGAGACCAAGACTTGGCAGTAGATCTTCGCTCACTACCTCATGCCTACTACCCATTTTACAGAGATCCCGGTTGCTATGCTGATCTTGATCAGATGTGTGCTAGAGGTGAAAGAGGTTTATTACCCCCAGCTGATCAGGCGATTTATGTCGAGAGCCCATATCAGAGGCACCTTTCCTTTCCTAGTTATGATCACTCAGATGATTTAGAGGGCCAGAGTTCTGTGGCACCAAGATGATGTATCACCACCCCCACCGCTCCCTGCGAAGGAGCCAGTTACTATTCCATAGGGATCCTGGGTGCACGAGAAGCCTGCCTCCCAACGCCGATCTCGGGCTAGAGCAGCAGTTGAGGGAGCTGGACCCTCTTCATCATCAGCCCCAGCAGGAGCATCTACATCAGCAGCTGCAACAGCACTTCCTTATCACCACCACCAGCACCTCAGCCGACTTACTTATTGGTTCAACGTCTTTTCCGGTTCATGGAGTGCAGTAAGCGCCAGTTCATGTGTCGCCTGGGTCGGATTGACCAGATGTTTGTGGCCCAGGGCCTTGAGCTGCCCCCTCTACCAGAGTCTTCCGGATCAGATGAGGAGACCCACGAGGAGGAACATGCCAATTTACACGATGAGGGTACTCATGAGGAAGAGCCAGTTCACGTGGAGACAGCACCACAGACCCAGGTTACCTAGGAGCCAGTACTACAGTCCCAGCCAGAGCCAGAGCCTACCGGTGTACCTCTTCCTGATCCTCAGGATTAGCATCGAGGACGATGCTTGATCTTAAGTGTGGGGAGGTTGCCGTTAGCACCACTAGAGGACCGGTGAACATTTTGGCGTATTTCCTAGTTATATATTCTCCTAGTTATCTTGTTTTGCACATTGTTGTATATATTGGTTGTTTTGGATTACTTTGGATACTTTTACCTTAGTTGTTGCATATTTTGGATGTTAGATATTTTGGATGCTAGATTTCATACCTTTAGTTGGATTTTTCTTTATATAGTTATCTTTTTTGCTTGTGGTTGTGATTAGAAATTGTTTTGGAATTGTCAAGACCTAGTTAACCCTTTTGCATATGCACTTATTTTGAGTGAAAAAGAAAATGGATAAACTAGGGAATTTTTAGAATTTCTCAATCACAACAATGCTTAGTCCAATATTGAGATTTTCCAAGGAATTTAACTATAGGGCACCACCTCAATTGATTGAAAATTTTTGGAACTTGTGTGAATTCTATATTTTGTGAAGCATGTTTTGAGCTAAGAACCCAAGCTTGTGAGACTTAAGCCTATTGATGTGGTTTCATTTTTATAACCACCTATTTTCCCTTCTTGTGTGCAATTGTTCTCTTTCTATAATTGTGATCCTTGATTTGCTTGATTATATATGTCTATTTACTCCTTGTATTCATACATTTATATGATTGAGGCCATTATCTCATTAGCTTACTTAACCAAATAGCCTACCTTTTACCATCCATTGCAACCAAGTTTGAGCCTATGCTTAACCCACTTGTTCTCAATTTAGCACATTACAAGCCCTAAAGCGAAAAACAATAAATGTCCTTTTTGGATCTTTGATTAACTTAGGCTAGTGAGAGTGCTTATTTTCAAGTTTAGTGAGGATTGGGAACATTGGTTGGGATAAAAGGGTGTGTTTGTATTTTTATATTTAGGAATTGGGTATATACTCGTGTATTGATTAAATGTAAAGACCTTATGCATTGATGTTCTTGTATATAGTTTGAAGAAAAAGAAAAATGAAAAAAAAAGAAAAAGTGGGAAAATCAAAAGAAAAAAATAAAAGCGAAAAAGAAAAAGAAAAGAAAAAAATATGTGGAAAAAGAAAGGAAAAAGAAAAGCAATAAAAGGGGACAAAATGCCCCAAAGTAAAGTTCGAATAAAATCAATGCATATATGTGGTAATCAAAAGAAAATGCATGAGTATGTGAAAAAGTGAGGAATGGGTAGTCAGATTAGCACTTAATTGTATAGGTCATTATATAGGTTAGGTGGGAAAGTTTAAGCTAATCAAAAATTCAATTCCTAGTCCACTAGCCATATATGATCCTACCTTGACCCTAGCCCCATTACAACCTATGAAAGAGCTCATGATGAATGTATGTGATGAGCGGATATTTTATACGCTTTCTGGACTTTACCATGAGTTTGTGTATTTTTCTGTGATTTCAGGTATTTTCTGACTGAAATTGAGGGAGGTGAGCAAAAATCTGATTTAGGCTGAAAAAGGATTGCTGATGCTGTTGGATCCTGACCTCCCTGTATTCGGAAAGGATGTTCTGAAGCTACAGAAGTCCAATTGACGCGATCTCAATTGGGTTGGAAAGTAGACATCCAGGGCTTTCCAGCAATATATAGTAGTCCATACTTTGTGCAAAGATAGACGATGTAAACTGGCGTTCAACGCCAGTTCCATGTTGCAGTCTCGCGTCCAGCGCCAGAAACAGGTTACAAGTTGGAGTTCAACGCCCAAAACACGTTACAACCTGGCGTTCAACTCCAGAAACAGCCCAAGCACGTGAGAGGCCTAAGTCTCAGCCCCAGCACACACCAAGTGGGCCCCAGAAGTGGATTTCTGCACCAATTATCTTAGTTTACTCATATTCTATAAACCTAGGTTACTAGTTTACTATTTAAACAACTTTTATAGACTTATTTTGTACCTCATGACATTTTCAGATCTGAATTTTATACACTTTGACGGCATGAGTCTCTAAACTCCATTGTTGGGGGTGAGGAGCTCTGCAGCATCTCGATGAATTAATGCAATTGTTTCTGTTTCTCTATTCAAATGTGCGTGTTCCTATCTAAGATGTTCATTCGCGCTTAACTATGAAGAAGGTGATGATCAGTGATACTCATCACCTTCCTCAATCCATGAATGTGTTCCTTACAACCACCTCCGTTCTACATTAGATTGAATGAGCTTCTCTTAGATTCCTTAATCAGAATCTTCGTGGTATAAGCTAGAATTGATGGCAGCCACTCTTGAGGATCCGGAAAGTCTAAACCTTGTTTGTGGTATTCCGAGTAGGATTCAAGGATTGAATGGCTGTGACGAGCTTCAAACTCATGATTGTTGGGCGTGATGACAAACGCAAAAGAATCAATGGATTCTATTCCGACATGATTGAGAAACAATAGCTGATTAGCCATGCTGTGACAGAGTATTTGGACCGTTTTCACTGAGAGGATGGGAAGTAGCCATTGACAACGGTGACACCCTACATATAGCTTGCCATGGAAGGAGCCTTGCGTGTGGAAAAAGGATTTCAAGGAAGAGTTGAAATTCAGAGGACAAAGCATCTCCAAAACTCCAACATATTCTCCATAATTAAAGTAACAATTATTTATTTCACGCTCTTTTATTTTTCTAATAATTCCTACTGATAATTTTAATTGATATCCCGACTAAGAATAATAAAATAAACATAGATTGCTTCAAACCAATAATCTCTGTGGGATCAACCCTTACTCACGTAAGGTATTACTTGGACGACCCAGTGCACTTGTTGGTTAGTTGTGCGAATTGTCAACGAGTGGGATTGCATTTCGTGCACCAAGTTTTTGGCGCCGTTGCCGGGGATTGTTCGAGTTTGAACAACTAAAAGTTTATTTTATTTCTTAGATTAGGAAGATTTTGGCAATTGGGTCAGAGTCTTTTATTTTCTTTTCAAAAATATTATTTTTCTTTATTAATTTTTAATTTTTCGTGAGTCTAGTGTTTTGTTCTAAGTTTGGTGTCAATTGCATATTTTATATTTTTCTTTAAAATTTTCGTATTAGTGTTCTTTGTTCTTCCTTGATCTTCAAGTTGTTCTTGTTTATTTTTCTTGTTTGATCTTTAATTTTTCTTGTTCTGTGTCTTTTCTTGTTTCACTTTTGTTCTTTTTAAAGCATTAATCTTCCAAAAGGAATATACCTATTTAGAACAAGTGTTACATTTACTCCCAATTGGCTAGTGCGTTGACCTATGTTCTTGGCAATTGGGTATCTTCTTTTTAAAATCTTTTTTCAAAAATAATTTTTCTTGATTTAATCTTGTGACAAACTTTAAGTTTGGTGTTTTCTTGTTAATATTTTCATAATTTTCAAAAATTTTATTAAAGTCTTCTAAAAATTTTAAGTTTGGTGTTCTTTCTTTTGTTCTTGGTGTTCTTGTGAATCTTCAAGGTGTTCTTGAGTCTTTCTTGTGTTTTGATCTTAAAATTTTTAAGTTTGGTGTTCCTTGGTGTTTTCCCTCCAAAATTTTCGAAAATAAGGAGCATTAGATCTAAAAATTTTAAGTCTTGTGTCTTTTATGTGTTTTTCTCTTTCATCATAAAATTCAAAATTCAAAAAAAAATAATATATCTTTTCTAACTAATTTTAAGCTACTTTTTCAAAATTTTTATAAATTTTAATTTTTAATTTTCTTTATTTATTTATTTTATTTTTTTCAGTTTTTGTTTTATTTTATTATTTCGAAAATTATTTTTATAATAAAATAGACAATATCAACATCCATACCATCTCCCTTGCTCCATCATGGAACTAAGTGGAAATGAACAGTCCAGGAGGACTCTGGGGTCATATGCTAACCCCACTACCGCTTCATATGGGAATAGTATCTGTATACCCTCCATTGGAGTTAGTAGCTTTGAGTTGAATCCTCAGCTCATTATCATAGTGCAGCAAAGCTGCCAGTATTCCGGTCTTCCACATGAAGAACCTACAGAGTTTCTGGCACAATTTTTACAAATTGCTGACACAGTACATGATAAGGAAGTAGATCAGGATGCCTACAGATTATTACTATTCCCATTTGCTGTAAAAGATCAAGCTAAGAGGTAGTTAAATAACCAACCTAAGAACAGCATAAGGACATGGAAACAACTGTCAGAAAAATTCCTGAATCACTATTTTCCTCAAAAACGGATGACACAGCTAAGGCTAAGCATCCAAGGCTTTAAACAAGGAGATAATGAATCCTTTTATGATGCCTTGGAGAGATACAGAGAGATGCTAAGAAAATGCCCCTCTGAAATATTTTCAGAGTGGGTGCAATTAGACATCTTCTACTATGGGCTTACAGAAAGAGCTCAGATTTCTCTAGACCACTCAGCTGGTGGATCTATACATATGAGAAAAACAATTGAAGAAGCTCAAGAGCTTATTGATACAGTTGCCAGAAATCAGCATCTGTACCTAAGCAGTGAATCTTCCATGAAAGAAGAAGCTAAAACAGTAACTGCTGAACTCAGTCCAGTAGATTAGGCTAATGAATTCAATCAGCAGCTGGATTTTCTAACTCAGCAGCTAGCCGAATTCAAGGAAATACTACAAGAAACAAGAATGGCTAACAGGAATATGGAAGTACAGTTAAAACAAACAGAAAAGCAACTGTCAAAATAAATAACAGAAGAATGCCAAGCAGCTCAATTAAGAAGTGGGAAAACATTAAATACCTCACTTCAAAGCAGCAGGAAGCCAAGAAATGAACAAATGGCTACTCAAAATCCCTCTGAGGACAATCAGAGCCCAGAGAGAAATAATGCTGGCGCTGGATGCCCAAACCATGCTCATTCCTGGCGTTCAACGCCAGAAACAAGCAAGGACTTGGCGTTGAACGCCCAAAGGGAGCACAGTTCTGGTGTTCAGACGCCAGAAACAGGCAAGGAGTTGGCGTCTAACGCCACTCCAGCTTCCACCCCTGGCATTCAATTGCCAGTGGGGGATCAGACACATACAAGTGCTGATAACAACCCTTCTAAAAAGGCTTCCCAACTCACTTCTACAGGTAATAAACCTGCAGCAACTAAGGTTGAGGAATACAAAGCCAAAATGCCTTATCCTCAAAAACTCCGCCAAGCGGAACAGGATAAGCAATTTGCCCGCTTTGCAGACTATCTCAGGACTCTTGAAATAAAGATTCCGTTTGCAGAAGCACTTGAGCAAATACCATCTTATGCTAAGTTCATGAAAGAGATCTTAAGTCATAAGAAGGATTGGAGGGATACTGAAAAAGTTTACCTCACTGAAGAATGCAGTGCAGTCATTCTGAAAAGCTTACCTGAGAAGCTTAAAGATCCCGGGAGCTTTATGATACCATGCACATTAGAGGGTAATTATACCAAGCAAGCTCTATGTGATCTTGGGGCAAGTATCAACCTAATACCTGCATCTACTATCACAAAGCTTGGTTTGACTAAAAAAGTCAAACCAACCCGGATATGTCTTCAACTTGCTGATGGCTCCATTAAATACCCATCAGGCGTGATTGAAGATATGATTGTCAAGGTTGGGCCATTTTCCTTTCCCACTGACTTTGTGGTGCTGGAAATAGAGGAGCACAAGAGTGCAACTCTCATTCTAGGAAGACCTTTCCTAGCAACTGGCCGAACCCTCAGTGACGTCCAAAAAGGGGAAATAACCCTGAGAGTCAATGAGGAGGAGTTCAAGTTGAATGTTGTCAAAGCCATGCAACATCCAGACAACCCAAATGACTGCATGAGTGTTGATATTATTGACTCTCTGGTAAGAGAGGTCAATATGGCTGAGAGTCTCGAATCAGAGCTAGAGGACATCTTTAAAGATGTTCAGCCTGGTCTGGAGGAATCAGAGAGAATAATAGAACCTCTGAAAATCCCTTAGGAAGAAGAGAAACCTCCTAAACCCGAGCTCAAACCATTACCACCATCCCTGAAATATGCATTTCTGGGAGAAGGTGATACCTTTCCTGTAATCATAAGCTCTACCTTAGAGACACAGGAAGAGGAAGCACTAATTCAAGTGCTAAGGAGACAGAAGACAGCTCTTGGGTGGTCCATCAGTGATCTCAAGGGCATTAGCCCAGCCAAATGCATGCATAAGATCTTACTGGAGGGTGACGCCAAGCCAGTGGTTCAACCACAAAGGCGGCTGAATCCAGCCATGAAGGAGGTGGTGTAGAAAGAGGTCACTAAGTTACTAGAGGCTGGGATTATTTATCCTATTTCTGATAGCCCCTGGGTAAGCCCTGTCCAAGTCGTCCCTAAGAAAGGTGGCATGACAGTGGTTCATAATGAAAAAAATGAACTGGTTCCTACAAGAACAGTTACAGGGTGGCGTATGTGTATTGATTATAGAAGGCTCAATACAGCCACCAGAAAGGATCATTTTCCTTTACCGTTCATAGGCCAGATGCTAGAAAGACTAGCAGGTCATGTATACTATTGCTTCCTGGATGGATATTCAGGTTATAATCAAATTACAGTAGATCCCCAGGATCAAGAGAAAACGGCATTCACATGTCCATCCGGAGTCTTTGAATACAGAAGGATGCCATTTGGCTTGTGCAATGCACCTGCAACCTTTCAAAGGTTCATGCTCTCAATTTTCTCTGATATGGTGGAAAAATTTCTGGAAGTCTTCATGGATGACTTCTCAGTATTTGGAGACTCATTCAGCTCCTGTCTTAACCATCTAGCACTTATTCTAAAGAGATGCCAAGAGACTAACCTGGTTTTAAACCGGGAAAAATGTCACTTTATGATGACTGAAGGAATTGTCCTTGGGCACAAAATTTCGAACAAAGGAATAGAGGTGGATCAAGCTAAGGTAGAGGTAATTGAAAAATTACCACCACTTGCCAATGTTAAGGCAATCAGAAGCTTTCTGGGGCATGCAGGATTCTATAGGAGGTTTATAAAGGATTTTTCAAAAATCGCCAAACCTCTGAGCAACTTGCTAGCTGCTGACACGCCATATTTCTTTGATAAGGAGTGTCTGCAGGCATTTGAAACTCTGAAAGCTAAATTGGTCACAGCACCAATCATCTCTGCACCAAACTGGACATTGCCATTTGAACTAATATGTGATGCCAGTGACCATGCCATTGGTGCAGTGTTGGGACAAAGGCATGACAAGCTGTTGCACGTCATTTACTATGCCATTCGTGTTCTAAATGACGCACAGAAGAACTACACAACCACAGAAAAAGAGCTACTTGCAGTGGTTTACGCCATTGACAAGTTTAGATCCTATTTAGTAAGATCAAAAGTGATTGTGTACACTAACCATGCCACTCTTAAATATCTACTCACAAAGCAGGATTCAAAACCCAGACTCATAAGATGGGTGTTGCTCCTACAAGTGTTTGATATAGAAATAAGAGACAGAAAAGGGACAGAGAATCAGGTAGTAGATCACCTGTCCCGAATAGAACCAGTAGAAGGGGCGTCCCTCCCTCTTACTGAGATCTCAGAAAACTTTTTGGATGAACAACTCTTTGCCATCCAGGAAGTGCCATGGTTTGCAGACATTGCAAACTACAAGGCAGTAAGATTCATACCCAAAGAATACAGTAGACAGCAATCAAAGAAGCTGATCACGGATGCAAAATATTATCTTTGGTATGAGCCGTATCTCTTTAAGAGATGTGCAGACAGGGTAATCCGTAGATTTGTGCCTAAGGAAGAAGCACAGAAGATTCTATGGCACTGCCATGGATCACAGTATGGAGGACATTTTGGAAGTGAGCGAACAGCCACAAGAGTCCTCCAATGTGGCTTCTACTGGCCTACTCTCTATAAAGACTCCCGAATGTTTGTACTTAATTGTGACAGTTGCCAAAGATCTGGTAATCTGCCTCATAGTTATGCCATGCCTCAACAAGGGATCTTAGAGATTGAGTTGTTTGATGTATGGGGTATTGACTTCATGGGACCTTTCCCACCATCATACTCAAACACTTATATTCTGGTGGCAGTGGATTATGTATCCAAATGGATGGAAGCTATTGTAACACCCACTAATGACACTAAGACCGTGTTAAAATTCCTCCAGAAACACATCTTCAGCAGATTTGGTACCCCTAGAGTATTAATCAGTGATGGAGGCACTCATTTCTGCAATAAACAGCTTTACTCTGCTTTGGTTCGTTATGGAGTTAGCCACAGGGTGGCCACTCTATATCATCCACAGACAAATGGGCAAGCTGAAGTCTCTAACAGAGAGCATAAAAGAATCCTGGAATGGACTGTAATTAATCGTAGAAAGAATTGGGCAAGAAGCTTGGATGATGCTATGTGGGCATACAGAACAGCATTCAAGACACCTATAGAGACCTCTCCATACCAGCTCGTGTTTGGAAAGGCGTGTCACTTGCCAGTGAAACTGGAACACAAGGCCTACTGGGCAACCAGATTCCTAAACCTTGATGCCAAGTTAGCCGGAGAAAAATGATTGCTCCAGTTAAATGAGCTCGAGGAATTTAGACTCAATGCTTTCGAGAATGCAAAAATTTACAAAGAGAAAGCAAATAGATGGCATGATAAGAAACTGTCATCCAGAGTCTTTGAGCCGGGGTAGAAAGTTCTGCTATTTAATTCTAGGCACAAATTATTCCCCCGAAAACTAAAATTTCGGTGGAGAGGTCCATATGTGATTACAAGAGTGTCACCATATGGATACGTAGAGCTTCAGGATAATGACTCTAACAAAAAGTTCATTGTTAATGGACAGAGAGTTAAACATTATCTTGAAAGTAATTTTGAGCAAGAATGCTCAAAACTGAGACTTGATTAGAGCTCAGTAATAGTCCAGCTAAGGACAATAAAGAAGCACTTGCTGGGAGGCAACCCAGCCATTTACAAAATTTAATTTTATTTGTTTTTGTTAAATTTTTACAGGTATATGTCAAAGAATCTTCAAAAGGTAAAATAGCAATTGCTTGAATTCACAGAGTTACAGGGGAATTTGGAAACTAACTGGCATGAAAAAGCCAGTAAGAAATGTTTTGGGCGTTGAACGCCAGTAAGGATAGCCATCTGGGCGTTAAACGCCAGAAAGAAGCATCTTCTGGGCATTGAACGACAGAAAGAAGCTCCTTCTAGGCGTTTAACACCAAAACTACAGCATCCTGGGCATTCAGAAAAACGCCCAGTGACAAAGGACTTCCTGGCGTTCAACGCCAGAAAGAAGCAACTTCTGGGCGTTGAACGCCCAGGAAAAGCAGCAATTGGGTGTTAAACACCCAAAACAAGCAGCATTTGGGCGTTTAACGCCAGGATGGTGGGGAGGAGGTAAAATTCGTTTTTCTTTACAAATTTTCTAAATTTTTATGTTTCAATTCATGATTTCTTGCATAAACATGTTTCAAAATGTCATCCTTTAATTTCAAAAAATTTTTAATCCTAATTTCTAAAAACCCTAATTTCTAAAATCCCTTTCTCAAAAATAATATATCTTCATACATAAACATAAACCTTTTTCCAATCCAATCCAACTCTTTTTCCATTTTTTTTTCAAAACTTAATTATCTTTTAAAATCTTTTTCAAATTAAAAATTCAGATTTATTTTTAAATATCATTCATATCTTTTTAAATTATATCTTTTTCTTATCATATTTATCTTTTATAAGTCATATCTTTTATCTTATATCTTTTTCTTATTTTCAAAAACCCACCCCCCATCCCTTTATATCCACTTCGGCGCCCCTTTCATCATTCCTCATTCCACACTTGCTCTCCTTCTATCCCTCTCCTTTCTTTTCTTTTGCTTGAGGACAAGCAAACCTCTAAGTTTGGTGTGTTTATCCGTAATCACTAAGATCATGGCCCCTAAAGGAAAACAACCCACCCCAAGAGGCAAGAAAGAGAGTATTCCAAAACCACTTTGGAATCAAGGGAAGTTCTTGACTAAAGAACATTCAGACCATTACTACAAAATAATGGGTCTAAGATCAGTGATCCCGGAAGTCAAGTTCGATCTGAAAGAAGATGAATATCCGGAGATCCAAGAACAAATTCAAAACAGGAACTGGGAAATCCTAGCTAATCCTGAAACAAAAGTGGGAAGGAATATGGTTCAGGAGTTCTATGCTAATCTGTGGCAGACAGACAGGCAAAGAATGATTGGAGCTGCCCTCTATGACCATCGGACCTTAGTCAGAGGAAAGATTGTTCACATCCATCCTGACAAAATCAGGGAGATATTTAAGCTTCCTCAACTGAAAGATGACCCAGACTCCTCTAATAGGAGAATGATGAGGGTAAACAAAGGCCTGGACAAGATTCTAGAGGATATATGCATCCCTGGAGTCAGGTGGACCACCAGCACCACTGGCATCCCAAATCAACTTAAGAGAGAAGATCTCAAACCAATTGCCAGAGGCTGGCTAGACTTCATTGGGCGTTCTATATTGCCCACCAGCAACCGTTCTGAAGTTACTGTCAAAAGAGCAGTGATGATTCACTGCATCATGTTGGGAAGTGAAGTAGAAGTTCATCAACTAATCTCTTGTGAACTCTACAAAATAGCAAACAAGAACTCCAAAGATGCCAAGTTGGCCTATCCAAGCTTAATTTCTATGCTCTGCAAAGATGCTGGAGTGAGGATGGGGATAACTGAGTACATCTCAGTTGAGAGGCCAATTACTAAATTATCAATGGAAAGACAACAATTGCAAGATGATCCAATCAAGAGGAGAGCACAAGAATTCCTCCCAGAACTTCCTCAATTCGAATACTGGGAACATCTTGAGGCATCTGTTTCCAAGTTGCAAGAAGCTATGAACCAAATAAAGGAAGAACAGAACAATCAAAGTAGCATGCTTTACAAATTGCTTAGGGAACAAGAAGAGCAAGGGCATGACTTAAGGGAGCTGAAGCGCCAGAAATTAATCCTTGAAGGACCAAGCACCCCACAGATCAGAGGAACATCCACTTCCCAAAATACAAGTTGTTGAGTTCTAATTTTAGCTTTAACTCTGTGATAGTGTTATTATAGGAATTTACCTTAGAAGTTATACAGTAGTAGTAGTAGTAATTAGCATATCTATTCTGGTTTTATTTCCAATTAAGTTATAATTTATTTTTCTCATCATCATCAGACATGAATAAAATAGATTTTTAGAATAAAGAAGTAATTTATATTTTTTGAGTTCTTAATAATAAAAATTATAATTAATTATATGTGGTGGCAATACTTTTTGTTCTCTGAATGAATGCTTGAATAGTGCATATTTTATCCTGAATTTTACGAATGTTGGCTCCTGAAAGAATGAGGAACACGAAAAATATTATTAATGATCTGAAAAATCATGAATTTGATTCTTGAAACAAGAAAAAGCGGTGAAAAAAAAACTTTACAAGAAATCATTGGATCAAGAAAAAGAAAAAGCCAATGGCCCTTAAAACCAAAAGGCAAGGGTGAAAAGGATCCAAGGCTTTGAGCATCAGTGGATAGGAGGGCCCAAGAAAGTAATTCTAGGCCTAAGCGGCTAAATTAAGCTGTCCCTAACCATGTGCTTGTGGCATGCAGGTCCAAGTGAAAAGCTTGAAACTGAGTGGTTAAAGTCGTGATCCAAAGCAAAAAGAGTGTGCTTAAGAGCTCTGGACACCTCTAACTAGGGACTTTAGCAAAGCTGAGTCACAATTTGAAAAGGTTCACCCAGTCATGTGTTTGTAGCATTTATGTATCTGGTGGTAATACTGGAAATCAAAGTGCTTAGGGCCACGGCCAAGACTCATAAAGTAACTGTGTTCAAGAATCAACATACTACACTAGGAGAATCAATAATACTATCTGAATTCTGAGTTCCTATGGATGCCAATCATTCTGAATTTCAAAGGATAAAGGGAGATGCCAAAACTGTTCAGAAACAAAAAGCTATTAGCCCCGCTTATCTAAATTAGAATCTGAGCTTCACTTAAAACTCGGAGATTTTATTACTCCTTAAATTCTTTTTATCCTATTTTTGTTCATCTAGTTGCTTGGGGACAAGCAACATTTTAAGTTTGGTGTTGTGATGAGCAGATATTTTATACGCTTTTTGGGGGTAATTTCATGTAGATTTTTGTATGTTTTAATTAGTTTTTAGTTGAATATCATTAGTTTTTAGGCAAAAATAATATTTCTGGACTTTACTATGAGTTTGTGTATTTTTCTGTGATTTCAGGTATTTTCTGACTGAAATTGAGGGAGGTGAGCAAAAATCTGATTTAGGCTGAAAAAGGACTGCTAATGTTGTTGGATCCTGACCTCCCTGCATTCGGAATGGATTTTCTGGAGCTACAGGAGTCCAATTGACGCGCTCTCAATTGGGTTGGAAAGTAGACATCCAAGGCTTGCCAGAAATATACAATAGTCCATACTTTATTCGGAAATTGACGACGTAACTTGGCGTTGAACACCAAGTACATGCTGCTGTCTAGAGTTAAACGCTAGAAACACGTCATGATCCGGAGTTGAACGCCCAAAATACATTATAACTTGGAGTTCAACTCCAAGAAAAGCCTCAGTTCGTGGATAGATCAAGCTCAGCCCAAACAAACACCAAGTGAGCCCTGGAAGTGAATTTATGCATCAATTACTTACTCATGTAAACCCTAGTAGCTAGTTTAGTATAAATAGAACATTTAACTATTGTATTAGTCGTCTTTTGACCACGTTTCATCTTTGGTCTCAGTTTTGTTTTATTCTTCATCTTAGGAGACTATTGATCATGTTTTGGGGGCTGGCCATTCGGCCATGCCTGAACCTTTCACTTATGTATTTTCAATAGTGGAGTTTCTACACACCATAGATTAAGGGTGTGGAGCTCTGCTGTACCTCAAGTTTCAATACAATTATTATTACTTTCTATTCAATTCTCTTTTATTCTTATTCCAGGATATACATTGCACAACACTTTGATGAATGTGATGATCCGTGACACTCATCATCATTCTCACCTATGAACGCGCGTGATTGACAACCACTTTCATTCTACTCTAGGCCGGGTGCATATCTCTTAGATTCCCCAACAGAATCTTCATGGTATAAGCTAGATAGATGGCGGCATTCATGGGGATCCGGAAAGTCTAACATTGTCTGTGGTATTCCGAGTAGGATTTCGGGAATCTGGAAAGTCTAACCTTGTCTGTGGTATTCCGAGTAAGATTCCGGTATTAAATGACTGTGACGAGCTTCAAACTCCTGAAGGCTGGGCGTGATGACAAATGCAAAAGAATCAATGGATTCTACTCCAACCTGATTGAGAACCGACAGAAGATTAGCCGTGCTGTGACAGAGCATTTGGACCATTTTCACTGAGAGGATGGGATGTAGCTATCAACAAGGGTGATGCCTCCAAACGATTAGCCGTGCAGTGACAGCGCATAGGACCATTTTCCCGAGAGGATTAAAAGTAGCCATTGATGATGGTGATGCCCTACATACAGCTTGCCATGGAAAGGAGTAAGAAGGATTGGATGAAAGCAATAAGAAAGTAGAGATTCGAAAGGATTCTAGCATCTCCACACGCCTATCTGAAATTCCCACTATTGATTTACATAAGTATTTCTATCCCTTTTTATTTTCTATTTATTATTAATTTTCGAAATCCATAACCATTTAATCTGCTTAACTGAGATTTACAAGGTGACCATAGCTTGCTTCATACCAACAATCTCTGTGGGATCGACCCTTACTCACGTAAGGTTTATTACTTGGACGACCCAGTACACTTGCTGGTTAGTTGAACGAGATTGTGGAAAGAAAGTTCTGAGTTAATGTTTTTATGCACATGCCAAAGAGCCATTATTGTTGATCACAATTTCGTCCACCAAGTTTTTGGCGCCGTTGCCGGGGATTGTTGAGTTTGAACAACTGACGGTTCATCTTGTTGCTCAGATTAGGTAATTTTCTTTTCAAAAAGTTTTCAAAAAAATCTTTCAAAATTTTTTTATTTATTTTTCGTTTTTCTAATAATGTTTTTCGAAAAAATTAATAAAAATACAAAAAAATTTATAAAATCATAAAAACCAAAAATATTTTGTGTTCTTGTTTGAGTTTTGAGTCAATTTTTAAGTTTGGTGTCAATTGCATGCTTTAAAAATTTTTCTTGCATTTTTTTCGAAAAATTCATGCATTCATAGTGTTCTTCATGATCTTCAAGTTGTTCTTGGTAAGTCCTCTTGTTTGATCTTGATGTTTTCTTGTTTGGTGTATTTTCTTGTTTTTCATATGCATTTTTTTGTTTGTTAGAGTCCATGCATTAAAGATTTCTATGTTTGGTGTCTTCCATGTTTTCTTTGCATCAAAAATTTCTTCAAACATATGTTCTTGATGTTCATCATGATCTTCAAAGTGTTCTTGGTGTTCATCTTGATATTCATAGTGTTCTTGCATGCATTAAGTGTTTTAATCCAAAATTTTCATGTTTTGGGTCATGTTTGTGTTTTTCTCTCTCATAATTAAAAATTCAAAAAACCAAAAAAATATCTTTTCCTTATTTTTCTCATAATTTTCGAAAATTTGAGTTGACTTAGTCAAAAAATTTTAAAATTGGTTATTTCTTACAAGTCAAGTCAAATTTTCAAAATTTAAAAATCTTATCTTTTCAAAATCTTTTTCAAAAATCATATCTTCTCCAATTTTTCCTCTTTTTCGAAAATTTCAAAAATCTTTTTCAAAATATTTTCAAAATCTTTTTCTTATCTTTATATCAAATTTTCGAAAATTAGCTAACAATTAATGTGATTGATTCAAAAATTTGAAGTTTGTTACTTTCTTGTTAAGAAAGGATCAATCTTTAAATTCTAGAATCATATCTTGTAGTTACTTGTTAGTTAAGTAATTAATTTTTTTCAAACATATCTTTTTATCGCATCTTCTTATCTTATCTCTTTATCATATCTTTTTCAAAATTTTATCTTTTTCAAAAAATTTGATTTTAAAATATCTTATCTAACTTCTTATCTTCT
Organism: Arachis hypogaea; assembly: GCF_003086295.3. Lineage (NCBI taxonomy): Eukaryota > Viridiplantae > Streptophyta > Magnoliopsida > Fabales > Fabaceae > Arachis > Arachis hypogaea. The sequence continues at coordinate 63,591,074 of NC_092040.1, forward strand.
TATCTTTTCAAATTTGATTTTAATATCTTTTTCAACTAACTAATTAACTTTTTGTTTGTTTCTTATCTTTTTCAAAACTACCTAACTATTTTTCCCTCTCTAATTTTCGAAAATACCTCCCTCTTTTTCAAAAAATTCTTTTTAATTAACTAATTATTTCAAATTTTGATTTTAATCTTATCTTATCTCTAATTTTCGAAAATTACTAACACCTTTTTAAAATTATTTTCGAAATCTCCCTCTCTTTTCTTATTCTATTTAATTAATTATTTACTAACACTTCTCTTCACCTCTCTTCATCCAAATATCCAAACCCATTCTTCTTCACTCTTCCCCCCCTTTTTTTTTTCTTCTACTAACATAAAGGAATCTCTATACTGTGACATAGGAAATTCCTCTTCTTTTCTTACTTTCTTCTCTTTCATATGAGCAGGAACAAGGAAAAAGGCACTCTTGTTGAAATTGATCTTGAACCTGAAAGGACTCTGAAGAGGAAACTAAGAGAAAACAAAAGCTTCCACCTCTGAGTCATGGGAGATGGAGAGATTCATCTCAAAGGTCCATAGCTCAGTAGAAGAGCATTTGACTGCACATCAAGAGAGCATGAGAAATTCCCTCTTCAAGAAATCCCTGAGATACCTCAGGGGATACATGTTCCTCCACATAATTATTGGAAGCAACTAAGGATAGGAACACCAAAATCACTAGGGATCATGCAACAGAAGCAAGGAAGAGACATAAAGGAGCTCAAAAAGTACCATTGGACCTTCAAGAAGGCGCCACCCTCACTCAGGTGGACTCATTCCTTGTTCTTATTTTCTCTGCTTTTTCGGTTTTTATCCTTCATGTCTATCTATGTTTTGTGTCTCTACTTCATGATCATTAGGATGTAGTAACTATGTCTTAAAGCTATGAATAAATTCTATAAATCCTTCACCTTTCTTAAATGAAAAATGTTTTAATTCAAAAGAACAAGAAGTACATGAATTTCGAATTTATCCTTGAATTTAGTTTAATTATATTGATGTGGTGACAATACTTTTTGTTTTCTGAATGAATGCTTGAACAGTGCATATTTTTTGATCTTGTTGTTTATGAATGTTAAAATTGTTGGCTCTTGAAAGAATGACGAATAAAGAGAAATGTTATTGATAATCTGAAAAATCATAAAATTGATTCTTGAAGCAAGAAAAAGCAGTGAAAAAAAAGAAAAGCTTGCAAAAAAAATGGCAAAAAAAAATAGAAAGAAAAAGAAAAAGCAAGCAGAAAAAGCCAATAGCCCTTAAAACCAAAAGGCAAGGGTAAAAAGGATCCAAGGCTTTGAGTATCAATGGATAGGAGGGCCTAAGGAAATCAAATCCAGGCCTAAGCAGCTAAATCAAGTTGTCCCTAACCATGTGCTTGTGTCATAAAGGTCCAAGTGAAAAGCTTGAGACTGAATGGTTAAAGTCGTGATCCAAAGCAAAAAGAGTGTGCTTAAGAGCTCTAGACACCTCTAACTGGGGACTCTAGCAAAGCTGAGTCACAATCTGAAAAGGTTCACCCAGTTATGTGTCTGTGGCAGTTATGTATCCGGTGGTAATACTGGAAAACAAAATGCTTAGGGCCACGGCCAAGACTCATAAATAGCTGTGTTCAAGAATCAAAATGCTTAACTAGGAAAGTCAATAACACTATCCAAAATTCTAAGTTCCTAGAGAAGCCAATCATTCTAAACTTCAAAGGAAAAAGTGAGATGCCAAAACTGTTCAGAAGCAAAAAGCTACAAGTCCCGCTCATCTAATTAGAATGAATATTCATTGATATTTTGAAATTTATAGTATATTCTCTTCTTTTTATCCTAATTAATTTTCAGTTGCTTGGGGACAAGCAACAATTTAAGTTTGGTGTTGTGATGAGCGGATAATTTATACGCTTTTTGGCATTGTTTTTAGGTAGTTTTTAGTAAGTTTAAGCTACTTTTAGGGATGTTTTTATTAGTTTTTATGTTAAATTCACATTTCTGGACTTTACTATGAGTTTGTGTGTTTTTCTGTGATTTCAGGTAATTTTTGGCTGAAATTGAGGGACTTGAGCAAAACTCTGAAAAAGGCTGACAAAAGGACTGCTGATGCTGTTGGAATCTGACCTCCCTGCACTCGAAATAGATTTTCTAGAGCTACAGAACTCCAAATGGCGCGCTCTCAACGGCGTTGGAAAGTAGACATCCAGAGCTTTCCAGCAATATATAATAGTTCATACTTTATTCGGAAATGAACGACGTAACATGGTGTTGAACGCCAAGTACATGCTGCTGTCTGGAGTTAAACGCCAGAAACACGTCATGATCCGGAGTTGAACGCCCAAAACACGTTATAACTTGGAGTTCAACTCCAAGAAAAGCCTCAGCTCGTGGATAGATCAAGCTCAGCCCAAGCATACACCAAGTGGGCCCCGGAAGTGGATTTATGCATCAATTACTTACTCATGTAAACCCTAGTAGCTAGTCTAGTATATATAGGATAAGTTACTATTGTATTAGACATCTTTTGACAGTTTAATCTTTTGACTTTGTAGTATTATATCGTTTGGTCTCTTGATCATTTAGTGGGCTGGCCATTCGGCCATGCCTGAACCTTTCACTTATGTATTTTCAACAGTGGAGTTTCTGCACACCATAGATTAAGGGTGTGGAGCTCTGCTGTACCTCAAGTTTCAATACAATTATTATTACTTTCTATTCAATTCTCTTTTATTCTTATTCCAAGATATACGTTGCACTTCAACTTGATGAATGTGATGATCCGTGACACTCATCATCATTCTCATCGATGAACGCGCGTGACTGACAACCACTTCCGTTATACTCTGGGCCGGGCGCATATCTCTTAGATTCCCCAACAGAATCTTCGTGGTATAAGCTAGATAGATGGCGGCATTCATGAGGATCCGGAAAGTCTAAACCTTGTCTATGGTATTCCGAGTAGAATTCTGGGATTGAATGACTGTGACGAGATTCAAACTCCTAAAGGCTGGGCGTGATGACAAGCGTAAAAGAATCAAGGGATTCTATTCCAACCTGATTGAGAACCGACAGATGATTAGCCGTGCTGTGACAGAGCATAGGATCATTTTCACTGAGAGGATAGGATGTAGCCATTGACAACGGTGATGCCCTACATACAGCTTGCCATGGAAAGGAGTAAGAAGGATTGGATGAATGAAATAAGAAAGTAGAGAATCAAGAGGAGCACAGCATCTCCATACGCCTATCTGAAATTTCCACTACTGATTTACATAAGTATTTCCACGAAATTGTAAATTAATGGTGGGAATTTCAGATAGGCGTATGGAGATGCCGTGCTCCTCTCGAATTTCTACTTTCTTATTACATTCATCCAATCCTTCTTACTCCTTTCCATGGCAAGCTGTATGTAGGGCATCACCGTTGTCAATGGCTACATCCCATCCTCTCAGTGAAAATGGTCCTATGCTCTGTCACAGCACGGCTAATCATCTGTCGGTTCTCAATCAGGTTGGAATAGAATCCCTTGATTCTTTTGCGTCTGTCACTAACGCCCAGCCTTCAGGAGTTTGAAGCTCGTCACAGTCATTCAATCCCAGAATCCTACTCGGAATACCATAGACAAGGTTTAGACTTTCCGGATTCTCATGAATACCGCCATCTATCTAGCTTATACCACGAAGATTCTGTTGGGGAATCTAAGAGATATGCGCCCGGCCTAGAGTAGAACGGAAGTGGTTGTCAATCACGCGCGTTCATAGGTGAGAATGATGATGAGTGTCACGGATCATCACATTCATCAAAGTGTTGTGCAACGTATATCTTGGAATAAGAATAAAAGAGAACTGAATAGAAGGTAATAGTAATTGTATTGAAACTTGAGGTACAGCAGAACTCCACACCCTTAATCTATGGTGTGTAGAAACTCCACTGTTGAAAATACATAAGTGAAAGGTTCAGGCATGGCCGAATGGCCAGTCCCCCATGGTCTAAGGACTAGGCGTCCAGAGAAATCTAATACACTAGTAAAAAGTCCTATTTATAATAAACTAGCTACTAGGGTTTACATGAGTAAGTAATTGATGCATAAATCCATTTCCGGGGCCCACTTGGTGTATGTTTGGGCTGAGTTTGATCTATCCATGAGCTGAGGCGTTTATTGGAGTTGAACTCCAAGTTATAGCGTGTTTTGGGCGTTCAACTCCGGATCATGACGTTTTTCTGGCGTTTAACTCCAGACAGCAGCATGTACTTGGCGTTCAACGCCAAGTTACGTCATCAATTTCCGAATAAAGTATGAACTATTATATATTACTGGAAAGCTCTGGATGTCTACTTTCCAACTCCGCTGAGAGCGGATATTTTATACGCTTTTTGGGGGTAATTTCATGTAGATTTTAGCATGTTTTAATTAGTTTTTAGTAGAATATTATTAGTTTTTAGGCAAAAATTATATTTCTGGATTTTACTATGAGTTTGTGTGTTTTTTTGGGATTTCAGGTATTTTCTGGCTGAAATTGAGGGAGCTGAGCAAAAATCTGTGTTAGGCTGAAAAAGGACTGCTGATGGTGCTGGATTCTGACCTCCCTGTACTCAAAATGGATTTTCTGGAGCTACATCAGTCCAATTAGCGCGCTCTCAACGGTGTTGGAAAGTAGACATCCAGGTCTTTCCAGCAATATATAATAGTCCATACTTTGCGCGAAGATAGACGATGTAAACTGGCGTTCAACGGCAGTATCATGCTGCTGTCTGGCGTCCAGCGCCAGAAACAGGTTACAAGCTGGAGTTCAACTCCAGAAACAGGTTACAACCTGGCGTTGAACGCCCAAAACAGCCCCAAGCACGTGAGAAGCTTTAGTCTCAGCCCCAGCACACACCAAGTGGGCCCCAGAAGTGGATTTCTGCACCAATTATCTTAGTTTACTCATTTTCTGTAAACCTAGGTTGCTAGTTTACTATTTAAACAACTTCTAGAGACTTATCTTGTATCTCATGACATTTTCAGATCTGAATTTTATACACTTTGACGGCATGAGTCTCTAAACTCCATTGTTGGGGGTGAGGAGCTCTGCAGCGTCTCGATGAATTAATGCAATTGTTTCTGTTTCTCCTTTCAAACATGTGTGTTCCTATCTAAGATATTCATTTGCGCTTAATTATGGAGAAGGTGATGATCCGTGACACTCATCACCTTCCTCAATCCATGAACGTGTGCCTGACAAACACCTCCATTCTACATCAGATTGAATGATTATCTCTTAGATTCCTTAATCAGAATCTTCGTGGTATAAGCTAGAACTGATGGCGGCCACTCTTGAGGATCCGGAAAGTCTAAACCTTGTCTGTGGTATTCCGAGTAGGATTCAAGGATTGAATGGCTGTGACGAGCTTCAAACTCGCGATTGCTGGGCGTGATGACAAACGCAAAAGGATCAATGGATCCTATTCCAACATGATCGAGAACCAACAGCTGATTAGCCGTGCTGTGACAGAGCATCTGGACCGTTTTCACTGAGAGGATGGGAGGTGGCCACTGACAATGGTGATTCCCTACATGCAGCATGCCATGGAAGGAACCTTGCATTTATGAAAGTGAGTAAGTATTATGTTGCAGGGATTCAGAGGACAAAGCATCTCCAAAAACCCCAACATATTCTCCATTACTGCACAACAAGTAACTATTTCACACTCTTTTATTTTTCTAATAATTCCAACTGATAATTTTAATTAATATCCTGACTAAGAATAATAAAATAAACATAGCTTGCTTCAAACCAATAATCTCCGTGGGATCGACCCTTACTCACGTAAGGTATTACTTGGACGACCCAGTGCACTTGCTGGTTAGTGGTACGAAGCTGTGTTAAATAGTCCATTAATATTGGCATACACAGTTTCGTGCATCAAGTTTTTGGCGCCGTTGCCGGGGATTGTTCAAGTTTGAACAACTAAAGGTTTATTTTATTTCTTAGATTAGGAATAATTTATTTTTATCGTTATAGAGTCATTAAATCCTGATAGGATAGTTTCTTTTCAAAAATTTCTTTTCAAAAATATTATTTTTCTTAATTAATTGTTAATTTTTCGTGAGTTTAGTGCCTTGTTCTAAGTTTGGTGTTAATTGCATATTTTATATTTTTCTTTAAATTTTCGAACTTGTGTTCTTTCTTCGGGAATTGACGACGTAAAGTGGCGCTCAATGCCAAGTACATGCTGCTGTCTGGAGTTGAACGCCAGAAACACGTCACAACCCGGAGTTGAACGCCAGAAACACGTCACAACCCGGAGTTGAACGCCCAAAACACGTTATAACTTGGCGTTCAACTCCAAGAGAAGCCTCAGCTCATGGATAGATCAAGCTCAGCCCAAACATACACCAAGTGGGCCTCGAAAGTGGAGCTATGCATCAATTACTTACTCATGTAAACCCTAGTAGCTAGTTTAGTATAAATAAGACTTTTTACTAGTGTATTAGTCATCTTTTGACCATTCGGTCTTTTGATCACCTTCATGGGGGCTGGCCATTCGGCCATGCCTGAACCTTTCACTTATGTATTTTCAACGATGGAGTTTCTACACACCATAGATTAAGGGTGTAGAGCTCTGCTGTACCTTAAGTTTCAATACAATTACTATTATTCTCTATTCAATTCTCTTTTATTCTTATTCCAAGATATACGTTGCACAACAACTTGATGAATGTGATGATTCGTGACACTCATCATCATTCTCACCTATGAACACACGTGACTGACAACCACTTTCGTTCTACCTTAGGCCGGGCGCATATCTCTTAGATTCTCCAACAGAATCTTCGTGGTATAAGCTAGATAGATGGCGGCATTCATGGGAATCTGGAAAGTCTAACCTTGTCTGTGGTATTCCAAGTAGGATTCCGGGAATCTGGAAAGTCTAACCCTGTCTGTGGTATTTCGAGTAAGATTCCGGTATTGAATGAATGTGACGAGCTTCAAACTCCTGAAGGCTGGGCGTTAGTGACAGACACAAAAGAATCAATGGATTCGATTCCAACCTGATTGAGAACCGACAGATGATTAGCCGTACTGTGACAGAGCATTTGGATCATTTTCACTGAGAGGATGGGATGTAGCCATTGTCAAGGGTGATGCCTCCAGACGATTAGCCATGCAGTGACAGCGCATAGGACCATTTTCCCGAGAGGATGAAAAGTAGTCATTGACGACGGTGATGCCCTACATACAACTTGCCATGGAAAGGAGTATGAAGAATTGGATGAAAGGAATAGGAAAACAGAGATTCGAGAGGATTCTAGCATCTCCACACGCCTATCTGAAATCCCCACTATTAAGTTACATAAGTATTTCTATCCTATTTTATTTTCTGTTTATTATTAATTTTCAAACTCATCATAAACTATTTAATCTGCCTAACTGAGATTTACAAGGTGACCATAGCTTGCTTCATACCAACAATCTCTGTGGGATCGATCCTTACTCACGTAAGGTATTACTTGGATGACCCAGTACACTTGCTGGTTAAGTTGAACGGAGTTGTGAGCTTCTCTAACAGTGCCTGTAACTCTTTTGGTCCAACAACAACACTAAGCTGTTGGTGCCATTACCAGGGATTATTAAGATCCCAATTCATCATACCATGATCTCTTTGGGGTAATTTTGATTTCATACAAATGCAAAGAGACCAATTTTTAGGATCACAATTTCGTCCACCAAGTTTTTGGTGCCATTGCCGGGGATTGTTCGAGTATGGATAACTGACGGTTCATCTTGTTGCTCAGATTAGGTAATTTTCTTTTCAAAAATCTTTTTCAAAATTTTTCTTTTCTTTTTCGTTTTTCCAAACTTTATTTTCGAAAAATATAATAAAAATCCAAAAAAATTAATAAAATCATAAAAATAAAAAATATTTTGTGTTTCTTGTTTGAGTATTTAGTCAATTTTTAAGCTTGGTGTCAATTGCATGTTTTTAAAATTTATGCATTATTTTTTTTCAAAAATTCCATGCATTCATAGTGTTCTTCATGATCTTCAAGTTGTTCTTGGTAAGTCTTCTTGTTTGATCTTGATGATTTTTTGTTTTGTGTCTTTTATTGTTTTTCATGTGCATGCTTGCATTCATAGTGTCCATGCATTAAGGATTTCTAAGTTTGGTGTCTTGCATGTTTTCTTTGCATCAAAAATTTTTCAAAAATATGTTCTTGATGTTCATCATGATCTTCAAATTGTTCTTGGTGTTCATCTTAACATTCATAGTTTTCTTGCATGCATCATGAGTTTTGATTCATAATTTTCATTTTGTGAGTCATTTTTGTTGTTTTTCTCTCTCATCATTAAAAATTCAAAAAATCAAAAAATATATTTTCCTTATTTCCCTCCAAATTTTCGAAATTTTGGGTTGACTTGGTAAAAAATTTTTAAAAAATTAGTTGTTTCTTACAAGTCAAGTCAAATTTTCAATTTTAAAAATCTTATCTTTTCAAAATTTTTTTCAAAAATCATATCTTTTCCAATTTGTCCTCTTTTTCAAAAATTTCAAAAATCTTTTTCAAAATATTTTCAAAATATTTTTCTTATCTTTATATCAAATTTTCGAAAATTAGCTAATAATTAATGTGATTGATTCAAAAATTTGAAGTTTGTTACTTTCTTGTTAAGAAAGGTTCAATCTTTAAATTCTAGAATCATATCTTGTTGTTACTTGTTAGTTAAGTAATTTTAAAAATTAAATCTTCTTCAAACATATCTTTTTATCACACCTTTTTTATCTTTTATCATATCTTTTTCAAAAATTTTATCTTTTTCAAAATTTGATTTCAAAATATCTTATCTAACTTCTTATCTTCTTATCTTTTCAAATTTGATTTTAATATCTTTTTCAACTAACTCTTTGACATTTTGTTTGTTTCATATCTTTTTCAAAACAACCTAACTACTTTTCCCTCTTCAATTTTCGAAAATACCTCTCTCTTTTTCAAAAATTCTTTTTAATTAACTAATTGTTTTAAATTTTAATTTTAATCTTATCCTATCTTTAATTTTCAAAAATACTAACCTCTTTTTCAAAATTATTTTCGAAATTCTCCCTCTCTTTTCTTATTCTATTTAATTATTTATTTACTAACACTTCTCTTCACCTTTCTTCATCTAAAAATCCGAACCTATTCTTCTTCACTCTTCTCCCCTTTCTTCTTCTACTAATATAAAGGAATCTATATACTGTGACATAGAGGATTTCCCTTCTTTTCTTGTTTTTTTCTCTCTCATATGAGCAGGAACAAGGACAAAAGCACTCTTGTTGAAGCTGATCCTGAACCTGAAAGGACTTTGAAGAGGAAACTAAGAGAAGCTAAATTACAACAATCCAGAAGTAACCTTTCAGAAATTTTTTAACAAGAGAAGGAGATGGCAGCCGAACCCAATAATGATAATGCAAGAAGGATGCTTGGTGACTTTACCAAACCCACGTCCAAATTTGATGAAGAAGCATCTCCATTCCTGCCATTGGAGCAAACAACTTTGAGCTGAAACCTCAGCTAGTTGCCTTAATGCAACAAAACTGCAAGTTCTATGGACTTCCATCTGAAGATCCTTATCAGTTTTTAACTGAGTTCTTGCAGATCTATGAGACTGTTAAGACGAATGGAGTGGATCCTGAAGTCTACAGGCTCATGCTTTTCCCTTTTGCTGTAAGAGACAGAGCTAGAATATGGTTGGATTCACAACCTAAGGATAGCCTGGTGGTGGACGAAATTGTGATAAAAGAGTTTCAAGCATTGGTAGAGAAGCTCACAACTCCGTTCAACTAACCAGCAAGTGTACCGGGTCGTCCAAGTAATAAACCTTACGTGAGTAAGGGTCGATCCCACAGAGATTGTTGGTATGAAGCAAGCTATGGTCACCTTGTAAATCTCAGTTAGGCAAATTAAATTGGTTTATGGTTTCGAAAATAGAAATAAGAGAATAGATTATAAAAAGGATAGAAGACTTATGCAGATTCATTGGTGGGAATTTCAGATAAGCGAATGGAGATGCTGCATGGCTCAAGGACGCCTGCTCTCCTACTGCTTCTACTCAATCCTTCTTACTCCTTTCCATGGCAAGCTTTGTAAAGGGGTTCACCATCAGCGGTGGCTACTTTCAATCCTCTCGGGAAAATGATCCTATGCGGCTGTCACTCGCACGGCTAATCGTCTGGAGGCATCACCCATGGTTGATGGCTACATCCCATCCTCGCAGTGAAAACTAATGCTCACGCACTCTGTCACAGTACGGCTAATCACTGGTTGGTTTCCACTCCTACTGGAATAGAATCCCTTGATTCTTTTGCGTCTGTCACTAACGCCCAGCACTTGCAAGTTTGAAGCACATCACAGTCATTCATCACCGGAATCCTACTCGGAATACCACAGACAAGGTTAGACTTTCCGGATTCCCAGGATCCTACTCAGAATACCACAGACAAGGTGAGACTTTCCGGATCCTCATAAATGCCGCCATCTATCTAGCTTATACCACGAAGATTCTGTTGGGGAATCTAAGAGATACGCATTCAAGCTCTGTTGCATGTAGAACGGAAGTGGTTGTCAATCACGCGCGTTCATAAGTGAGAATGATAATGAGGGTTACTTATCATCACATTCATCATGTTCTTGGGTACGAATGAATATCTTGGAATAAGAATAAGAGAGATTTGAATAAAAGAAAATAGAATTGCATTAATACTTGAGGTACAGCAGAGCTCCACACCCTTAATCTATGGTGTGCAGAAACGCCATCGTTGAAAATACATAAGTAAAAGAGGTTCAGGCATGGCCGAATGGCCAGCCCCCCTAACGTGATCAATGATCTCTTAAGATGAAGAATAAAACAAAACTGAGACCAAAGATGTTTAATACAATAGTAACTTATCCTATTTATACTAGACTAGCTACTAGGGTTTACATGAGTAAGTAATTGATGCATAAATTCACTTTCGGGGCCCACTTGGTGTATGCTTGGGCTGAGCTTGATCAATCCACGGGCTGAGGCTTCTCTTGGAGTTGAACTCCGAGTTTTGACGTGTTTTGGGCGTTCAACTCCGGATCATGACGTTTTTCTGGCGTTTAACTCCAGACAGCAGCTTGAACTTGGCGTTCAACGCAAAGTTACGTCGTCAATCTTCGAATAAAGTTGGACTATTATATATTGCTGGAAAGCTCTGGATGTCTACTTTCCAATGCCGTTGAGAGCGCGCCATTTGGAGTTCTGTAGCTCCAGAAAATCCATTTCGAGTGCAGGGAGGTCAGATTCCAACAGCATCAGCAGTCCTTTTGTCAGCCTTCTTCAGAGTTTTGCTCAAGTCCCTCAATTTCAGTCAGAATTTACCTGAAATCACAGAAAAACACACAAACTCATAGTAAAGTCCATAAATATGAATTTAACATAAAAACTAATGAAAACATCCCTAAAAGTAGCTCAAACTTACTAAAAACTATCTAAAAACAATGCCAAAAAGCGTATAAATTATCCGCTCATCACAACACCAAACTTAAATTGTTGCTTGTCCCCAAGCAACTGAAAATCAATTAGGATAAAAAGAAGAGAATATACTATAAATTCCAGAATATCAATGAATATTAATTCAATTAGATGAGCGGGACTTGTAGCTTTTTGCTTCTGAATAGTTTTGGCATCTCACTTTTTCCTTTGAAGTTTAGAGTGATTGTCGTCTCTGGGAACTTAGAATTTGGGATAGTGTTATTGACTTTCCTAGTTAAGCATGTTGATTCTTGAACACAGCTACTTATGAGTCTTGGCTGTGGCCCTAAGCACTTTGTTTTCCAGTATTACCACCGGATACACAAATGCCACAGACACATAACTAGGTGAACCTTTTCAGATTGTGACTCAGCTTTGCTAGAGTCCCCAATTAGTGGTGTCCAGAGCTCTTAAGCACACTCTTTTTGCTTTGGATCACGACTTTAACCACTCAGTCTCAAGCTTTTCACTTGGACCTTCATGACACAAGCACATGGTTAGGGACAGCTTGATTTAGCCGCTTAGGCCTGGATTAATTTCCTTGGGCCCTCCTATCCATTGATGCTCAAAGCCTTGGATCCTTTTTACCCTTGCCTTTTGGTTTTAAGGGCTATTGGCTTTTTCTACTGCTCCTTCTTTTTCTTTCTCAATTTTTCGCCAATTTTTTTTTTCACAAGCTTTTGCTTTTTCACTGCTTTTTCTTGCTTCAAGAATCAATTTCATGATTTTTTTCAGATCATCAATAACATTTTTCTTTGTTCATCATTCTTTCAAGAGCCAACAATTTTAACACTCATAAACAACAATATCAAAAGACATATGCACTGTTCAAGCATTCATTCAGAAAACAAAAAGCATTGCCACCACATCAATATAATTAAATTAATTTCAAGGATAAATTCGAAATTCATGTACTTCTTGTTCTTTTGAATTAAAACATTTTTCATTTAAGAGAAGTGAAGGATTAATGGATTTTATTCATAGCTTTAAGGCATGGTTACATACTAATGATCATGAAACAAAGACACAAAACATAAATAAACACAATACTAAAAACCGAAAATAGAAAGAAATAAAGAACAAGGAATGAATCCACCTTTTAGTGGCGTCTTCTTCTTGAAGGACCAACAATGTCCTTAAGCTCTTCTATGTCCCTTCCTTGCCTTTGTTGCTCCTCCCTCATTGCTCTTTGATCTTCTCTTATTTCTTGGAGAATGATGGAGTGTTCATGATGTTCCACCCTTAATTGTTCAACATTATGACTCAAATCTTCTAAAGAGGTATTGAGTTGCTCCCAATAGTTGTTGGGAGGAAAGTGCATTCCTTGAGGCATTTGTTGATGATGAACTTCCTCATGTTCTTCTTGAGGGCCGTGAGGAACTTCTCTTGTTTGCTCCATCCTTTTCTTGGTGATGGGCTTGTCTTCTACAATGGAGACATCTCCATCTATGATAACTCCAGCTGAGTAACATAGATGGCATATAAGGTGAGGGAAAGCTAGCCGTGCCATTGGTGAGGACTTTGTCGGCTATTTTGTAGAGTTCATTGGAGATGACCTCATGAACCTCTACTTCCTCTCCAATCATGATGCTATGGATCATGATGGCCCGATCCACAGTAACTTCAGATCGGTTGCTAGTAGGAATGATGGATCTTTGGATGAACTCCAACCATCCTCTAGCCACAGGCTTGAGATCCAGTCTTCTTAGTTGGACTGGCTTGCCTTTGGAGTCTATTCTCCACTGAGCTCCTTCCACACATATGTCCATAAGGACTTGGTCCAACCTTTGATTAAAGTTGACCCTTCTAGTGTAGGGGCGTTCATCTCCTTGCATCATAGGTAAATGAAATGCCAACCTCACATTTTCCGGACTAAAATCTAAGTATTTCCCCCGAACCATTGTGATATAGTTCTTTGGATTCGGGTTCATACTTTGATCATGGTTTCTAGTGATCCATGCATTGGCATAGAACTCTTGAACCATCAATATTCCGACTTGTTGCATGGGGTTGGCTAGGACTTCCCAACCTCTTCTTTGGATTTCATGTCGGATTTCCGGATACTCATTCTTTTTGAGCTTGAAAGGGACCTCGGGGATCACCTTCTTTTTTGCCACAACATCATAGAAGTGGTCTTGATGGCTCTTGGAGATGAATCTCTCCTTATCCCATGACTCAGAGGTGGAAGCTTTTGTCTTCCCTTTCCCTTTTCTTGAGGATACTCCGGCCTTAGGTGCCATTGATGGTGATGAAAAAAACAAAAAGCTTAGGCTTTTACCACACCAAACTTAAAATTTTGCTCGCCCTCGAGCAAGAAAGAAAAGAAAAGTAGAAGAAGAAGAAAAGAAAAGGGAAGAGAGGGAGAAGAGTAGGTTCGGCTATGTTGGAGAATGTGGGTTTGTGATGTGTGAAAATGAAGAAGAGTGGAAGGGTATTTATAGGGAGAGGGAGGGTGGGAGTTCGGCCATTTTGGGTGGGAAAGGGTGGGAAATTGAATTTGAATTTTATGAGGGTAGGTGGGGTTTATGGGGAAGAGGAGGTTGATGTGAATGGTGAATGGGGTAATTGGGAAGAGGAATTGAGGTGATTGGTGAAGGTTTTTGGGAAGTGTGACATGGGAAAGAGTGAAAATGAGATTTGGATTAGGAGAGTGTGATTAGGATTAAAGAAAAGGTGGGGATATGGTAGGTGGGGATCCTGTGGGGTCCACAGATCCTGAGGTGGGGATCCTGTGGGGTCCACAGATCCTGAGGTGAAAAGAAATACCATTCCTTCACCATATAGGCATGTAAATTACCTCCATGCATCATTCTGGCGTTCAAACGCCCATTGGTGCATGTTCTGGGCGTTCAACGCCCATGTAATGCATGTTTCTGGCGTTGAACGCCAGTTTCATGCTTGTTTCTGGCGTTCAGCGCCAGTTTGCCCTCTGTGTGCACATTCCTGGCGTTAAACGCCAGGTTGTTGCTTGTTTCTGGCGTTCAGCGCCAGAATGGTGCTCTGTTCTGGCGTTGAACGCCAGCCAGATGCATCTTACTGGCGTTGAACGCCAGTCTGCACTGCCTCCAGGGTGAACAATTTTTTTCTTCTGTTTTTGACTCTGTTTTTAAATTTTTTTTGATTTTTTTCGTGACTCCTCATGATCATGTACCTAATTAAACACAAAAATAACAAAGAAACAAAATAAAATAAAATTAGATAAATAAAATTGGGTTGCCTCCCAACAAGCGCTTCTTTAATGTCAATAGCTTGACACTGGCTCTCATGGAGCCACAAGGTGATCAGGTCAATTTTAGTGTGTAGTCCCAACACCAAACTTAGAGTTTGGATATGGGGTTTTAACACCAAACTTAGAGTTTGGTTGTGGCCTCACAACACCAAACTTAGAGTTTGACTGTGTGGGCTCTTCTTGACCTTGAACTGAGAGGAGTTCTTCATGCTTACTCTCCTTTGTCACAGAGGGATGGCCATGTGCCTGAAACACAAGGTAGTCCCCATTCAATTGAAGGACTAACTCATCCTGTTGACATCTATCACAGCTCCTGCTGTGGCTAGGAAAGGTCTTCCTAGGATGATGCATTCATCATCTTCCTTCCTAGTGTCTAGAATTATGAAATCAGTAGGGATGTAAAGGCCTTCAACCTTTACTAGCACGTCCTCTACTATTCCATAAGCTTGTCTCATGGACTTGTCTGCCAATTGTAATGAGAACAAGGCAGGTTGTACCTCAATGATTCCTAGCTTCTCCATTACAGATAGTGGCATCAGATTTATCCCTGACCTAAGATCACATAGAGCTTTTTCAAAGTTCATGGTGCCAATGGTGCAAGGTATTAAGAACTTGCCAGGATCTTGTCTCTTTTGAGGTAGAGTTTTCTGAATCCAAGCATCTAGTTCACTAATGAGCAATGGAGGTTCACTTTCCCAAGTCTCATTACCAAACAACTTGGCATTCAGCTTCATGATAGCTCCTAAGTATTGAGCAACTTGCTCTCTAGTCACATCTTCATCCTCTTCAGAGGAAGAATAGTCTTCAGAGCTCATGAATGGCAGAAGGAGATTTAATGGAATCTCTATGGTCTCTATATGAGCCTCAGATTCCTCTGGATCTTTAATAGGAAACTCCTTCTTGCTTGAAGGACGTCCCAGGAGGTCTTCCTCACTAGGATTTTCGTCCTCATCCTCCCTAATGCATTCGGCCACTTTGATCAAATCAATGGCCTTGCACTCTCCTTTTGGATTCTCTTCTGTATTGCTTGGGAGAATACTGGGAGGAGTTTTAATGACTTTCTTACTCAGCTGGCCTACTTGTGCCTCCAAATTTCTAATGGAGGATCTTGTTTCATTCATGAAACTGAAAGTGGCCTTTGACAGATCAGAGACTATATTGGCTAAATTAGAAGTGTTTTGTTCAGAATTCTCTGTCTGTTGCTGAGAAGATGATGGATATGGCTTACTATTGTTCAGCCTATTGCGTCCACCATTGTTAAAGCCTTGTTGAGGCTTTTGTTGATCCTTCGAGGAGAAATTTGGATGATTTCTCCATGATGGGTTATAGGTGTTTCCATAAGGTTCACCCATGTAATTAACCTCTGCCATGGCAGGGTTCTCAGGATCATAACCTTCTTCAGAAGCTTCCTCTCTAATACTGTTGGATGCATGTTGCAATCCATTCAGATTTTGAGAGATTATGTTGACCTGTTGAGTCAACATCTTGTTCTGAGCCAATATGGCATTCAGAGCATCAATTTCAAGAACTCCTTTCTTCTGAGGTATCCCACTATTCACGGAATTCCTTTCAGATGTATACATGAACTGGTTGTTTGCAACCATGTCAATGAGTTCTTGAGCCTCTTCAGGCGTTTTCTTCAGGTGAATAGATCCACCTGCAGAGTGGTCCAATGACATTTTCGAAAATTCAGAGAGACCATAATAGAATATGTCTAATAGGGTCCATTCTGAAAACATGTCAGATGGACATCTTTTGGTCAGCTGCTTGTATCTTTCCCAAGCTTCATAGAGGGATTCACCATCTTTTTGTTTGAAGGTTTGAACATCCACTCTCAGCTTGCTCAGCTTTTGAGGAGGAAAGAATTTATCCAAGAAGGCTGTGACCAGCTTATCCCAGGAGTCCAGGCTATCCTTAGGTTGTGAATCCAACCATATTCTAGCTCTGTCTCTTACAGCAAAAGGGAAAAGCATGAGTCTGTAGACTTCAGGATCAACTCCATTCGTCTTTACAGTCTCACAGATCTGCAAGAACTCAGTTAAGAACTGATAAGGATCTTCAGATGGAAGTCCATAAAACTTGCAGTTTTGTTGCATTAAAGCAACTAGTTGAGGCTTAAGCTCAAAGTTATTGGCTCCAATGGCAGGAATGGAGATGCTTCTTCCATCAAACTTGGATGTTGGCTTTGTGAAGTCACCAAGCATTCTCCTTGCATTATTATTATTATTATTTTCGGCTGCCATGTCCTTCTCCTGTTCGAAAATTTCTGAAAGGTTATTTCTGGATTGTTGTAATTTAGCTTCTCTTAATTTTCTCTTCAGAGTCCTTTCAGGTTCTGGATCAACTTCAACAAGAGTGCCTTTATCCCTGTTCCTGCTCATATGAAAGAGAAGAAAACAAGAAAAGAAAGAGGAATCCTCTATGTCACAGTATAGAGATTCCTTTATGTTAGTAGAAGAAGAAAGGGTGAAGAATCCAAATACAAGGGATATAAGAAGTTTGGATTCTTAGATGAAGAGAGGTAAAGAGAAGTGTTAGTAATTAATTAATTAAATAGAATAAGAGAAGAGAAGAGAATTTTCGAAAATAATTTTTGAAAAAGAGGTTATTAATTTTCGAAAATCAAAGACAAAATATAATTAAAATTAAAATTTAAAACAAAAAGAATTTTTGAAAAAGAGAGGGAGAATTTTCAAAATTTAGAGAGGGATAGGTAGTTAGTTGGTTTTGAAAAAGATAAGAAACAAACAAAAAGTTAGTTAGTTGATTTGAAAAAGATTTGAAATCAAATTTTGAAAAAGATAAGAAGATAAGAAGTTAGATAAGATATTTTGAAATCAAATTTTGAAAAAGATAAAGTTTTTGAAAAAGATAAGATAAAAAGATAAAAAGATTTTTAAGAAAAAGATATTTTGAAAAAGATTTAATTTTTAAAATTACTTAACTAACAAGAAACTACAAGATAAGATTCTAGAACTTAAAGATTGAACCTTTCTTAACAAGAAAGTAACAAACTTCAAATTTTTGAACCAATCACATTACTTGTTAGTTAATTTTCGAAAATTAGATATAAAAGATAAGAAAAAGATTTTGAAAATATTTTGAAAAAGATTTTTGAAATTTTCGAAAATTATAAAAAATGAAAAAGATATGATTTTTGAAAAAGATTTTGAAAAGATAAGATTTTTAAAATTGAAATTTTGACTTGACTTGTAAGAAACAACTAATTTTAAAAATTTTTGACCAAGTCAACCCAAAATTTCGAAAATTTGGAGGAAAATAAGGAAAAGATATTTTTTGATTTTTTTGAATTTTTAATTATGAAAGAGAAAAACAACAAAAATTTTCAATGCATGAAATTTTTAGATCAAAACAATGAATGCATGCAAGAATGATATGAATGTCAAGATGAACACCAAGAACACTTTGAAGATCATGATGAACATCAAGAACATAATTTTGAAAAATTTTTAATGCAAAGAAAACATGCAAGACACCAAACTTAGAAATCTTTAATGCATGGAAAATATGAATGCAAAGATGCACATGAAAAACAAGAAAAGACACAAAACAAGAAATCATCAAGATCAAACAAGAAGACTTATCAAGAACAACTTGAAGATCATGAAGAACACTATGAATGCATGAGATTTTCGAAAAAAATGCAAGAAAAATTTTAAAAGCATGCAATTGACACCAAACTTAAAAATTAACACAAGACTCAAACAAGAACACAAAATATTTTTGATTTTTATGATTTTCTACTTTTTTGTATTTTTATTAATTTTTTTCGAAAAACATTATTAGAAAAACGAAAAAGAAAAGAAAAATTTTTGAAAAAGATTTTGAGAAGAAAATTACCTAATCTGAGCAACAAGATGAACCGTCAGTTGTCCATACTCGAACAATCCCCGGCAACGGCGCCAAAAACTTGGTGGACGAAATTGTGATAAAAGAGTTTCAAGCATTGGTAGAGAAGCTCACAACTCCGTTCAACTAACCAGCAAGTGTACTGGGTCGTCCAAGTAATAAACCTTACGTGAGTAAGGGTCGATCCCACAGAGATTGTTGGTATGAAGCAAGCTATGGTCACCTTGTAAATCTCAGTTAGGCAGATTAAATTGGTTTATGGTTTCGAAAATAGAAATAAGAGAATAGATTATAAAAAGGATAGAAGACTTATGCAGATTCATTGGTGGGAATTTCAGATAAGCGAATGGAGATGCTGCATGGCTCAAGGACGCCTGCTCTCCTACTGCTTCTACTCAATCCTTCTTACTCCTTTCCATGGCAAGCTTTGTATAGGGGTTCACCATCAGCGGTGGCTACTTTCAATCCTCTCGGAAAAATGATCCTATGCGGCTGTCACTCGCACGGCCAATTTGTCCTCTTTTTCAAAAATTTCAAAAATCTTTTTCAAAATATTTTCAAAATATTTTTCTTATCTTTATATCAAATTTTCGAAAATTAGCTAATAATTAATGTGATTGATTCAAAAATTTGAAGTTTGTTACTTTCTTGTTAAGAAAGGTTCAATCTTTAAAATCTAGAATCATATCTTGTTGTTACTTGTTAGTTAAGTAATTTTAAAAATTAAATCTTCTTCAAACATATCTTTTTATCACACCTTTTTTATCTTTTATCATATCTTTTTCAAAAATTTTATCTTTTTCAAAATTTGATTTCAAAATATCTTATCTAACTTCTTATCTTCTTATCTTTTCAAATTTGATTTTAATATCTTTTTCAACTAACTCTTTGACATTTTGTTTGTTTCATATCTTTTTCAAAACCACCTAACTACTTTTCCCTCTTCAATTTTCGAAAATACCTCTCTCTTTTTCAAAAATTCTTTTTAATTAACTAATTGTTTTAAATTTTAATTTTAATCTTATCCTATCTTTAATTTTCAAAAATACTAACCTCTTTTTCAAAATTATTTTCGAAATTCTCCCTCTCTTTTCTTATTCTATTTAATTATTTATTTACTAACACTTCTCTTCACCTCTCTTCATCTAAAAATCCGAACCTATTCTTCTTCACTCTTCTCCCCTTTCTTCTTCTACTAACATAAAGGAATCTCTATACTGTGACATAGAGGATTCCGCTTCTTTTCTTGTTTTTTTCTCTCTCATATGAGCAGGAACAAGGACAAAAGCACTCTTGTTGAAGCTGATCCTGAACCTGAAAGGACTTTGAAGAGGAAACTAAGAGAAGCTAAATTACAACAATCCAAAAGTAACCTTTCAGAAATTTTTGAACAAGAGAAGGAGATGGCAGCCGAACCCAATAATGATAATGCAAGAAGGATGCTTGGTGACTTTACCAAACCCACGTCCAAATTTGATGAAGAAGCATCTCCATTCCTGCCATTGGAGCAAACAACTTTGAGTTGAAACCTCAGCTAGTTGCCTTAATGCAACAAAACTGCAAGTTCTATGGACTTCCATCTGAAGATCCTTATCAGTTTTTAACTGAGTTCTTGCAGATCTGTGAGACTGTTAAGACGAATGGAGTGGATCCTGAAGTCTACAGGCTCATGCTTTTCCCTTTTGCTGTAAGAGACAGAGCTAGAATATGGTTGGATTCACAACCTAAGGATAGCCTGGTGGTGGACGAAATTGTGATAAAAGAGTTTCAAGCATTGGTAGAGAAGCTCACAACTCCGTTCAACTAACCAGCAAGTGTACTGGGTCGTCCAAGTAATAAACCTTACGTGAGTAAGGGTCGATCCCACAGAGATTGTTGGTATGAAGCAAGCTATGGTCACCTTGTAAATCTCAGTTAGGCAGATTAAATTGGTTTATGGTTTCGAAAATAGAAATAAGAGAATAGATTATAAAAAGGATAGAAGACTTATGCAGATTCATTGGTGGGAATTTCAGATAAGCGAATGGGGATGCTGCATGGCTCAAGGACGCCTACTCTCCTACTGCTTCTACTCAATCCTTCTTACTCCTTTCCATGGCAAGCTTTGTATAGGGGTTCACCATCAGCGGTGGCTACTTTCAATCCTCTCGGGAAAATGATCCTATGCGGCTGTCACTCGCACGGCTAATCGTCTGGAGGCATCACCCATGGTTGATGGCTACATCCCATCCTCGCAGTGAAAACTAATGCTCACGCACTCTGTCACAGTACGGCTAATCACTGGTTGGTTCCCGCTCCTACTGGAATAGAATCCCTTGATTCTTTTGCGTCTGTCACTAACGCCCAGCACTTGCAAGTTTGAAGCACATCACAGTCATTCATCACCGGAATCCTACTCGGAATACCACAGACAAGGTTAGACTTTCCGGATTCCCAGGATCCTACTCAGAATACCACAGACAAGGTGAGACTTTCCGGATCCTCATAAATGCCGCCATCTATCTAGCTTATACCACGAAGATTCTGTTGGGGAATCTAAGAGATACGCATTCAAGCTCTGTTGCATGTAGAACGGAGGTGGTTGTCAATCACGCGCGTTCATAAGTGAGAATGATAATGAGGGTTACTTATCATCACATTCATCATGTTCTTGGGTACGAATGAATATCTTGGAATAAGAATAAGAGAGATTTGAATAAAAGAAAATAGAATTCATTAATACTTGAGGTACAGCAGAGCTCCACACCCCTAATCTATGGTGTGCAGAAACTCCACCGTTGAAAATACATAAGTAAAAGAGGTTCAGGCATGGCCGAATGGCCAGCCCCCCTAACGTGATCAATGATCTCTTAAGATGAAGAATAAAACAAAACTGAGACCAAAGATGTCTAATACAATAGTAACTTATCCTATTTATACTAGACTAGCTACTAGGGTTTACATGAGTAAGTAATTGATGCATAAATTCACTTCCGGGGCCCACTTGGTGTATGCTTGGGCTGAGCTTGATCAATCCACGAGCTGAGGCTTCTCTTGGAGTTGAACTCCGAGTTTTGACGTGTTTTGGGCGTTCAACTCCGGATCATGACGTTTTTCTGGCGTTTAACTCCAAACAGCAGCTTGAACTTGGCGTTCAACGCCAAGTTACGTCGTCAATCGTCGAATAAAGTGTGCACTATTATATATTGCTGGAAAGCTCTGGATGTCTACTTTCCAACGCCGTTGAGAGCGCGCCATTTGGAGTTTTGTAGCTCCAGAAAATCCATTTCGAGTGCAGGGAGGTCAGATTCCAACAGCATCAGCAGTCCTTTTGTCAGCCTTCTTCAGAGTTTTGCTCAAGTCCCTCAATTTCAGCCAGAATTTACCTGAAATCACAGAAAAACACACAAACTCATAGTAAAGTCCAGAAATGTGAATTTAACATAAAAACTAATGAAAACATCCCTAAAAGTAGCTCAAACTTACTAAAAACTATCTAAAAACAATGCCAAAAAGCGTATAAATTATCCGCTCATCACCTGGACTCCTAGGAGAAGCTGGTCACGGCCTTCTTGGATAAATTCTTTCCTCCTCAAAAGCTGAGCAAGCTGAGAGTGGATGTTTAAACCTTCAAACAAAAAGATGGTGAATCCCTCTATGAAGCTTGGGAAAGATACAAGCAGCTAACGAAAAGGTGTCCATCTGACATGTTTTCAGAATGGACCATATTAGATATATTCTATTATGGTCTATCTGAATTTTCGAAAATGCCATTGGATCATTTTGCAGGTGGATCCATTCACCTAAAGAAAACACCTGCAGAAGCTCAAGAACTAATTGACATGGTTGCAAATAACCAGTTCATGTACACTTCTGAGAGGAATTCCGTGAATAATGGGACGCCTCAGAAGAAAGGAGTTCTTGAGATTGATGCTCTGAATGCCATATTGGCTCAGAATAAAGTGTTGACTCAGCAAGTCAACATGATCTCTCAAAGTCTGAATGGATGGCAAAATGCATCCAACAGTACTAAAGAGGTAGCTTCTGAAGAAGCTTATGATCCTGAAAACCCTGCAATAGCAGAGGTAAATTACATGGGTGAACCTTATGGAAACACCTATAATTCATCATGGAGAAATCATCCAAATTTCTCATGGAAGGATCAACAAAAGCCTCAACAAGGCTATAACAATGGTGGACGCAATAGGCTGAGCAATAGCAAGCCTTTTCCATCATCTTCTCAACAACAGACAGAGAATTTTGAACAAAACACTTCTAATTTAGCCAATTTAGCTTCTGATCTGTCAAAGGCCACTTTCAGTTTCATGAGTTAAACAAGATCCTCCATAAGAAATCTTGAGGCACAAGTGGGCCGGCTGAGTAAGAAAGTCATTGAAACTCCTCCCAGAATTCTCCCAAGCAATACAGAAGAGAATCCAAAAGGAGAGTGCAAGGCCATTGATTTAATCAATATGGCCGAATGCACAAGGGAGGAGAAGGACGAAAATCCTAGTGAGGAAGACCTCCTGGGACGTCTCTCAAACAAGAAGGAGTTTCCTATTAAGGATCCAAAGTAATCTGAGGCTCACATAGAGACCATAGATATTCCATTAAATCTCCTTCTGCCATTCATGAGCTCTGAAGACTATTCTTCCTCTAAAGAGGATGAAGATGTGACTGGAGAGCAAGTTGCTCAATATTTAGGAGCTATCATGAAGCTGAATGCCAAGTTGTTTGGTAATGAGACTTGGGAAAGTGAACCTCCCTTGCTCATTAATGAACTGGATACCTGGATTCAGCAAATTCTACCTCAAAAGAGACAAGATCCTGGCAAGTTCTTAATACCTTGTACCATAGGCACCATGACCTTTGAAAAAGCTCTATGTGATCTGGGGTCAGGGATAAATCTTATGCCACTCTCTGTAATGGAGAAGCTGGGGATCATTGAGGTACAACCTGCCTTGTTCTCATTACAATTGGCAGACAAGTCATTGAGACAAGCTTATGGAATAGTAGAGGACGTGTTAGTAAAGGTTGAAGGCCTCTACATCCCTGCTGATTTCATAATCTTAGACACTAGGAAGGAAGAGGATGAATGCATTATCCTTGGAAGACCTTTCCTAGCTACAGCAGGAGCTGTGATAGATGTTAACAGAGGTGAATTAGTCCTTCAATTGAATGGGGACTACCTTGTGTTAAAGGCACATGGCCATCCCTTTGTGACAAAAGAGAGTGAGCATAAAGAGCTTCTCTCAGTTCAGAGTCAAGAAGAGCCCCCACAGCCAAACTCTAAGTTTAGTGTTGGGAAGCCACAACCAAACACTAAGTTTGGTGTTAAGACCTCATATCCAAACTCTAAGTTTGGTGTTGGGACTATACAACATTGACCTGATCACCTGTGAGGCTCCATGAGAGCCCACTGTCAAGCTAATGACATTAAAAGAGCGCTTGTTGGGAGGCAACCCAATTTTATTTATCTAATTTTTATTTTATTTTATTTTATTGTTATTTTGTGTTTTATTAGGTACATGATCATGTGGAGTCACGAAAAAAATGTAAAAATTAAAAACAGAATCAAAAATAGCAGAAGAAAAATCACACCCTGGAGGGAGGACAGACTGGCGTTCAACGCCAGTAAGGAGCATCTGGCTGGCGTTCAACGCTAGAACAGAGCATGAATCTAGCGCTAAACGCCAGAAACAAGCAACATCCTGGTGTTTTTAAGCCAGGAATGTGCCTTGAGAAAAGCTGGCGCTGAACGCCAGTAACAAGCATGGAACTGGCGTTCAACGCTAGAAACATGCTACAGATGGGCGTTGAATGCCCAGAACGTGCACCACCTCGGCGTTTAAACGCCAGAATGGTATGCAAAGGCATTTTACATGCCTATTTGGTGTAGGGATGTAATTTCTTGACACCTCAGGATTTGTGGACCCCACAGGATCATCTCAGGATATGTGGACCCCACAGGATCACCTCAGGATCTGTGGACCCCACAGGATCCCCACCTAACATATTCCCACCTTACCTCCTAATCCTATTTCACTCTTCCCCATGTCACACTTCCCAACAACTTTGATCTCTCTTCCCAATTACCCCCTTCACCACTCACATCCATCCACTCTTCCCCATAAACCCCACCTACCTTCAAAATTCAAAAACACTTTCCCACCCAGACCCACCCCATATGGCCGACCCTACCCTCTTCCCTTTCCCTATATATACCCTTCCCATTCTACTTCATTTTCACACAACACAAACCCCCTCTTCTATACCTTGGCCGAAACCTACACTCCCCTCTTCCTTCATATTTTCTTCTTCTTCTTCTTCTCTTCTTTATTCTTTTGCTCAAGGGCGAGCAATATTTTAAGTTTGGTGTGATCAAAGCATAATCTTTTTTGTTTTCCATTACCATCAATGGCACCTAAGGCCAGAGAATCCTCTAGAAAAGGAAAAGGGAAGACAAAAGCTTTCACCTCCGAGTCATGGGAGATGGAAAGATTCATCTCCAAAAGCCATCAAGACCACTTCTATGATGTTGTGGCAAAGAAGAAGGTGATCCCTGAGGTCCCTTTCAAGCTCAAGAAAAATGAGTATCCGGAGATCCGATATGAAATCCGAAGAAGAGGTTGGGAAGTCCTAACCAACACCATGCAACAAGTCGGAATCCTAATGGTTCAAGAGTTCTATGCCAATGCATGGATCACTAGGAACCATGATCAAAGTATGAACCCGAGTCCAAAGAATTATCTCACAATGGTTCGGGGGAAATACTTAGATTTTAGTCCGGAGAATGTGAGGTTGGCGTTTGGTGGATGAAATTGTGATCATCAATGGCGCCATCAACATGGTACGCTCAATTGCAATCTCAACTTTCTATCACAACTTCGCACAACTAACCAGCAAGTGTACTGGGTCGTCCAAGTAATAAACCTTACGCGAGTAAGGTTCGATCCCACAGAGATTGTTGGTATGAAGCAAGCTATGGTCACCTTGTAAATCTTAGTCAGGCAAACTCAAATGGTTATGAATGATGAATAAAACATAAAGATAAAGATAGAGATACTTATGTAATTCATTGGTGGGAATTTCAGATAAGCGTATGGAGATGCTGTGTTCCTTCCGTCTCTCTGCTTTCCTAGTGTCTTCATCCAATCCTTCTTACTCCTTTCCATGGCAAGCTGTATGCAAGGGTTTCACCGTTGTCAGTGGCTACCTCCCATCCTCTCAGTGGAAATGTTCAACGCACCCTGTCATGGCACGACTATCCATCTGTCGGTTCTCAATCAGGTCAGAATAGAATCCAGTGATTCTTTTGCGTCTGTCACTAACGCCCAGCCCTCAGAAAGTTTGAAGCTCGTCACAGTCATTCAATCGTTGAATCCTACTCAGAATACCACAAACAAGGTTTAGACCTTCCGGATTCTCTTGAATGCCGCCATCAGTTCTAGCTTATACCACGAAGATTCCGATTAAAGAATCCAATAGATATCCACCCAATCTAAGGTAGAACGAAGGTGGTTGTCAGGCACACGTTCATAGGTGAGAATGATGATGAGTGTCACGGATCATCACATTCATCAAGTTGAAGAACAAGTGATATCTTAGAACAAGAACAAGCGGAATTGAATGGAAGAACAATAGTAATTGCATTAATACTCGAGGTGCAGCAGAGCTCCACACCTTAATCTATGGTGTGTAGAAACTCCACCGTTGAAAATACATAAGAATAAGGTCTAGGCATGGCCGAGAGGCCAGCCCCATGATCTAAGATAGCATAAGACTAAAGATAGCTACCAAGATGAAAATACAATAGTAAAAGGTCCTATATATAGAGAACTAGTAGCCTAGGGTTTACATAGATGAGTAAATGACATAAAAATCCACTACCGGGCCCACTTGGTGTGTGCTTGGGCTGAGCATTGAAGCATTTTCGTGTAGAGACTCTTGTTGGAGTTAAACGCCAGCTTTTGTGCCAGTTTGGGCGTTTAACTCCCATTCTTGTGCCAGTTTTGGCATTTAACGCTCGGAATTCTGATGGTGACTTTGAACGCCGGTTTGGGCCATCAAATCTTGGGCGAAGTATGGACTATCATATATTGCTGGAAAGCCCAGAATGTCTACTTTTCAACGCCGTCAAGAGCGCGCCAATTGGGCTTCTGTAGCTCCAGAAAATCAACTTTGAGTGCAGGGAGGTCAGAATCCAACAGCATCTGCAGTCCTTTTTAGTCTCTGAATTAGATTTTTGCTCAGGTCCCTCAATTTCAGCCAGAAAATACCTGAAATCACAGAAAAACACACAAACTCATAGTAAAGTCCGGAAAAGTGAATTTTAACTAAAAACTAATAAAAATATACTAAAAACTAACTAGATCATACTAAAAACATACTAAAAACAATGCCAAAAAGCGTACAAATTATCCGCTCATCACAACACCAAACTTAAATTGTTGCTTGTCCCCAAGCAACTGAAAATCAAAGTAGGATAAAAAGAAGAGAATATACAATGAATTCCAAAAACATCTATGAAGATCAGTATTAATTAGATGAGCGGGACTTTTAGCTTTTTGCCTCTGAACAGTTTTGGCATCTCACTCTATCCTTTGAAATTCAGAATGATTGGCTTCTTTAGGAACTTAGAATCCAGATAGTGTCATTGATTCTCCTAGTTAGGTATGATGATTCTTAAACACAGCTACTCATTGAGTCTTGGCCGTGGCCCAAAGCACTCTGTCTTCCAGTATTACCACCGGATACATACATGCCACAGACACATAATTGGGTGAACCTTTTCAGATTGTGACTCAGCTTTGCTAGAGTCCCCAATTAGAGGTGCCCAGGGTTCTTAAGCACACTCTTTTTGCCTTGGATCATAACTTTATTTCTTTCTTTTTCCTTCTTTTTCTTTCTTTTTCTCTTTCTTTTTCTTTTTTTTCGAAATTTTTTTTTGTATTCACTGCTTTTTCTTGCTTCAAGAATCATTTTTATGATTTTTCAGATCCTCAGTAACATGTCTCCTTTTTCATCATTCTTTCAAGAGCCAACATTCATAAACCACAAATTCAAAAGACATGCACTGTTTAAGCATACATTCAGAAAACAAAAGTATTGCCACCACATCAAAATAATTAAACTGTTATAAAATTCAAAATTCATGCAATTCTTCTCTTTTTCAATTAAGAACATTTTTCATTCAAGAGAGTTGATGGATTCATAGGACATTCATAACTTTAAGGCATAGACACTAAGACACTAATGATCACAAGACACAAACATAGATAAACATAAGCATAATTTTTGAAAAACAGAAAAATAAAGAACAAGGAAATTAAAGAACGGGTCCACCTTAGTGATGGCGGCTTGTTCTTCCTCTTGAAGATCCTATGGAGTTCTTGAGCTCCTCAATGTCTCTTCCTTGTCTTTGTTGCTCCTCTCTCATGATTCTTTGATTTTCTCTAATTTCATGGAGGAGAATGGAGTGTTCTTGGTGCTCCACCCTTAGTTGTCCCATGTTGGAACTCAATTCTCCTAGGGAGGTGTTTAGTTGCTCCCAATAGTTTTGTGGAGGAAATTGCATCCCTTGAGGCATCTCAGGGATTTGATGATGAGAGGGGTCTCTTGTTTGCTCCATCCTCTTCTTAGTGATGGGCTTGTCCTCATCAATGGGGATGTCTCCCTCTATGTCAACTCCAACTGAATAACAGAGGTGACAAATGAGATGAGGAAAGGCTAACCTTGCCAAGGTAGAGGACTTGTCCGCCACCTTATAAAGTTCTTGGGATATCACCTCATGAACTTCTATTTCTTCTCCAATCATGATGCTATGGATCATGATAGCCCGGTCTATAGTAACTTCGGACCGGTTGCTAGTGGGAATGATTGAGCGTTGGATAAACTCCAACCATCCCCTAGCCACAGGCTTGAGGTCATGCCTTCTCAGTTGAACCAGCTTCCCTCTTGAATCTCTCTTCCATTGGGCGCCCTCTTCACAAATGACTGTGAGGACTTGGTCCAACCTTTGATCAAAGTTGACCCTTCTAGTGTAAGGATGTTCATCTCCTTGCATCATGGGCAAGTTGAATACCAACCTTACATTTTTCGGACTAAAATCCAAGTATTTCCCTCGAACCATAGTAAGCCAATTCTTTGGATCTGGGTTCACACTTTGATCATGGTTCTTGGTGATCCATGCATTGGCATAGAACTCTTGAACCATTAAGATTCCGACTTGTTGAATGGGGTTGGTAAGAACTTCCCAACCTCTCCTTCGGATCTCATGTCTGATCTCCGGATATTCACTCTTTTTGAGTTTGAAAGGGACCTCAGGGATCACCTTCTTCAAGGCCACAACTTCATAGAAGTGGTCTTGATGCACCCTTAAGATGAATCTCTCCATCTCCCATGACTCGGAGGTGGAAGTCAATGCCTTCCCTTTCCTCTTTCTAGAGGTTTCTCCGGCCTTGGATGCCATAAATGGTTATGGAAAAACAAAAAGCAATGTTTTTACCACACCAAACTTAAAAGGTTTGCTCGTCCTCGAGCAAAATAAGAAAGAAGAGAGGAGAAGAAGAAATAGAGGAGATGGAGATGGCCTTGTGGTTCGGCCAAAGGGGGGTGAAGTAGTGTTTAGGTTGTGTGAAAATGAAGAAGTGAAGAAGGGTATATATAGGAGTGGGGGGAGGGTTATGGTTCGGTCATGAGAGGGTGAGTTTGGGAGGGAAAGTGTTTTGAATTTGAATGGTGGGGTAGGTGGGGTTTTATGAAGGATGGATGTGAGTGGTGAAGAGAAAGATGGGATTTGATAGGTGAAGGGTTTTTGGGGAAGAGATGTTGAGGTGATTGGTGAATGCGTGAAGAAGAGAGAGAGTGGTGGGATAGGTGGGGATCCTGTGTGGTCCACAGATCCTGAGGTGTCAAGGAAAAGTCATCCCTGCACCAAGTGGCGAGCAAAATTGCTCTTTGTGCTAATTCTGGCGTTAAACGCCGGGCTGGTGTCCCTTTCTGGCGTTTAACGCCAACTTCTTGCCCTTTTCTGGCGTTTAACGCCAGTCTGGTGCCCCTTTCTGGCGTTAAACGCCCAGAATGGTGCCAGACTAGGCGTTAAACGCCCATCTGCTAGCCTTACTGGCGTTTAAACGCCAGCAGGTTCTTCCTCCAGGGTGTGCTATTTTTCTTTCTATTTTTGCTTTTTCAATTGATTTTGTGACTTCTCATGATCATCAACCTACAGAAAACATAAAATAACAAAGGAAAAATAGATAAAATATAACATTGGGTTGCCTCCCAACAAGCGCTTCTTTAATGTCAGTAGCTTGACAGAGGGCTCTCATGGAGCCTCACAGATGCTCAGAGCAAAGTTGGAACCTCCCAACACCAAACTTAGAGTTTGAATGTGGGGGTTCAACACCAAACTTAGAAGTTAGTTGTGGCCTCCCAACACCAAACTTAGAGTTTGACTGTGGGGGCTCTGTTTGGTTCTGTTTTGAGATAAGCTCTTCATGCTTCCTCTCCATGGTGACAAAGGGATATCCTTGAGCCTCAAACACAAAGGATTCTTCATTCACTTGAATGATCAATTCTCCTCTGTCAACATCAATCACAGCCTTTGCTGTGGCTAGGAAGGGTCTGCCAAGGATGATGGATTCATCCATGCACTTCCCAGTTTCTAGGACTATGAAATCAGCAGGGATGTAATGGTCTTCAACTTTTACCAGAACATCCTCTACAAGTCCATGAGCTTGTTTTCTTGAGTTATCTGCCATCTCTAGTGAGATTTTTACAGCTTGCACCTCAAAGATCCCTAGCTTCTCCATTACAGAGAGAGGCATGAGGTTTACACTTGACCCTAGGTCACACAAGGCCTTCTTAAAGGTCATGGTACCTATGGTACAAGGTATTGAAAACTTCCCAGGATCCTGTCTCTTTTGAGGTAATTTCTGCCTAGACAAGTCATCCAGTTCTTTGGTGAGCAAAGGGGGTTCATCCTCCCAAGTCTCATTTCCAAATAACTTGTCATTTAGCTTCATGATTGCTCCAAGGTATTTAGCAACTTGCTCTTCAGTGACATACTCATCCTCTTCAGAGGAAGAATACTCATCAGAGCTCATGAATGGCAGAAGTCAGTCCAATGGAATCTCTATGGTCTCATTTTGAGCCTCAGATTCCCATGGTTCCTCATTGGGGAACTCATTGGAGGTCAGTGGACGTCCATTGAGATCTTCCTCAGTGGCGTTCACTGCCTCTCCCTCCTCTCCAAATTCGGCCATGTTGATGGCCTTGCACTCTCCTTTTGGATTTTCTTCTATATTGCTTGGAAGAGTACTAGGAGGGAGTTCAGTAATTTTCTTACTCAGCTGACCCACTTGTGCCTCCAAGTTTCTAATGGAGGACCTTGTTTCAGTCATGAAACATTGAGTGGTTTTGATTAGATCCGAGACCATGGTTGCTAGGTCAGAGTGGTTCTGCTTAGAATTCTCTGTCTGTTGCTGAGAAGATGATGGAAAAGGCTTGCTATTGCTAAACCTGTTTCTTCCACCATTATTGTTGTTGAAACCTTGTTGAGGTTTCTGTTGATCCTTCCATGAGAGATTTGGATGATTTCTCCATGAAGGATTATAGGTGTTTCCATAGGGTTCTCCCATGTAATTCACCTCTTCCATTGAAGGGTTCTCAGGATCATAAGCTTCTACTTCAGATGAAGCTTCCTTAGTAATACCTGGTGCATTTTGCATTCCAGACAGACTTTGAGAGATCATATTGACTTGCTGAGTCAATATTTTGGTCTGAGCCAATATGGCGTTCAGAGTGTCAATCTCAAGAACTCCTTTCTTCTGATTAGTCCCATTATTCACGGGATTCCTTTCAGAAGTGTACATGAATTGGTTATTTGCAACCATTTCAATTAGTTCTTGAGCTTCTGTAGGTGTCTTCTTCAGATGAAGAGATCCTCCAGCAGAGCTATCCAAAGACATCTTGGACAGTTCAGACAGACCATCATAGAAAATACCTATGATGCTCCATTCAGAAAGCATGTCAGAGGGATACTTTCTGATTAATTGTTTGTATCTTTCCCAAGCTTCATAGAGGGATTCTCCTTCCTTCTGTCTGAAGGTTTGGACTTCCACTCTAAGCTTACTCAATTTTTGAGGTGGAAAGAACTTTGCCAAGAAGGCATTGACTAGCTTTTCCCAAGAGTTCAGGCTTTCTTTAGGTTGTGAGTCCAACCATGTTCTAGCTCTGTCTCTTACAGCAAAAGGGAATAGCATAAGTCTGTAGACCTCAGGGTCAACCCCATTAGTCTTGACAGTGTCACAGATTTGCAAGAATTCAGCTAAAAACTGATGAGGATCTTCCAATGGAAGTCCATGGAACTTGCAATTCTGTTGCATTAGAGAAACTAATTGAGGCTTAAGCTCAAAGTTGTTTGCTCCAATGGCAGGGATAGAGATGCTTCTCCCATAGAAGTCGGGAGTAGGTGCAGTAAAGTCACCCAGCACCTTCCTTGCACTGTTGGCATTGTTGTTGTTTTTGGCTGCCATGGGTTCTTCTTCTTTGATGATTTCTGTTAGGTCCTCTACAGAGAATTGTGCCTTAGCTTCTCTTAGCTTTCGCTTTATGGTCCTTTCAGGTTCAGGGTCAGCCTCAACAAGAATGCTTTTGTCTTTGCTCCTGCTCATATGAAAGAGAAGAGAACAAGAAAATATGGAATCCTCTATGTCACAGTATAGAGATTCCTTGTGGTGTCAGAGGAAAAATAGAAGGCAGAAGTAGAAAATTTGAACTTATCAAAGAAGATGGAGTTCGAATTGTGCATTAAGGAATAGTGTTAGTCCATAAATAGAAGGATGTGAGAAGAGGGGAAGAAATTTTCGAAAATTAAGTAAAAGATTTTGAAAACATTTTGAAAAACACTAATTGATTTTCGAAAACCAAGAGTGGAAAAGAAATTAAGTGATTTTTGAAAAAGATTTTGAAACTAGAAATCAAAAAGATTTGATTGAAAACTAATTTTGAAAAAGATGTGATTAAGAAGATATGATTTGTAAAACAATTTGAAAAGATTTGATTTTTAAAATTAATAACTTGGCTAACAAGAAAAGATATGATTTAAACATTAAACCTTTCTCAACAGAAAAGGCAACATACTTGAAATGTTGAATCAAATCATCAATTGATAGCAAGTATCCTTGAAAATGGAAAGAAATTGATTTTGAAAAAGATTTGATTGAAAAGATTTGATTTGAAAAAGATTTGATTTTGAAAAATTTTGAAAACTTAAAAAAAATCTGAATTAAAAATAGAATCTTCCCTCTTGTGCCATCCTGGCGTTAAACGCCCAGAATGGTGCACATTCTGGCGTTTAACGCCCAAAACTCTACCCTTTTGGGCGTTAAACGCCCAGCCAGGCACCCTGGCTGGCGTTTAAACGCCAGTTTGCCTTCCTCACTGGGCATTTTGAACGCCCAGCTTTTTCTGTGCAATTCCTCTGCTGAATGTTCTGAATCTTCAATCCTCTGTATTATTGACTTGAAAAGACACAAATTAAAAATATTTTTGGGTTTTTAATAATAAGGAATAATTAAAATGCAACTAAAATCAAATAGCAATGCATGCAAGACACCAAACTTAGCAGTTTGTATACTGCTGACACTAACAAAATGAGAATACATATGAGACACATAAACACTCAAGTCAAGAGAATTTAAAAATCAGAGCAATGTAACCATCAAGAACAACTTGAAGATTAATGAAGACACATGCATGAATGCAAAAAGAACAGAAACATGCAATTGACACCAAACTTAACATGAAACTCTAGACTCAAACAAGAAATATTTTTGGATTTTATGATTTTGTAATTTTTTGTGCTTTTTCAAAAATTAAGTGGAAAAGAAAATAAAGATATCAAAATTCTTAATGAGAATTCCAGGAATCATTGCAATGCTAGTCTAAGACTCCGGTCCAGGAATTAGACATGGCTTCATAGCCAGCCAAGCTTTCAAAGAAAGCTCCGGTCCAAAACACTAGACATGGCCAATGGCCAACCAAGCCTTAGCAAATCATTGCTCCAACAGCAAGATTGATAGAAATCAACAAGCTCTTGTGATGATAAGTTGAAACCTCGGTCCAATAAAATTAGACATGGCTTCACAGCCAGCCAGACTTCAACAAATCATCATGAAACTCTAGAATTCATCTTCAAGAATTCTAAAAAAAATACCTAATCTAAGAAACAAGATGAACCGTTAGTTATCCATACTCGAACAATCCCCGGCAACGGCGCCAAAAACTTGGTGGACGAAATTGTGATCATCAATGGCGCCATCAACATGGTACGCTCAATTGCAATCTCAATTTTTTATCACAACTTCGCACAACTAACCAGCAAGTGTACGGGGTCGTCCAAGTAATAAACCTTACGCGAGTAAGGTTCGATCCCACAGAGATTGTTGGTATGAAGCAAGCTATGTTCACCTTGTAAATCTTAGTCAGGCAAACTCAAATGGTTATGAATGATGAATAAAACATAAAGATAAAGATAGAGATACTTATGTAATTCATTGGTGGGAATTTCAGATAAGCGTATGGAGATGCTGTGTTCCTTCCGTCTCTCTGCTTTCCTAGTGTCTTCATCCAATCCTTCTTACTCCTTTCCATGGCAAGCTGTATGCAAGGGTTTCACCGTTGTCAGTGGCTACCTCCCATCCTCTCAGTGGAAATGTTCAACGCACCCTGTCACGGCACGGCTATCCATCTGTCGGTTCTCAATCAGGTCGGAATAGAATCCAGTGATTCTTTTGCGTCTGTCACTAACGCCCAGTCCTCAGGAGTTTGAAGCTCGTCACAGTCATTCAATCATTGAATCTTACTCAAAATACCGCAGACAAGGTTTAGACCTTCCGGATTCTCTTGAATGCCGCCATCAGTTCTAGCTTATACCACGAAGATTCCGATTAAAGAATCCAAGAGATATCCACCCAATCTAAGGTTGAACGGAGGTGGTTGTCAGGCACACGTTCATAGGTGAGAATGATGATGAGTGTCACGGATCATCACATTCATCAAGTTGAAGAACAAGTGATATCTTAGAACAAGAACAAGCGGAATTGAATAGAAGAACAATAGTAATTGCATTAATACTCGAGGTGCAGCAGAGCTCTACACCTTAATCTATGGTGTGTAGAAACTCCACCGTTGAAAATACATAAGAATAAGGTCTAGGCATGGCCGAGAGGCCAGCCCCATGATCTAAGATAGCATAAGACTAAAGATAGCTACCAAGATGAAAATACAATAGTAAAAGGTCCTATATATAGAGAACTAGTAGCCTAGGGTTTACATAGATGAGTAAATGACATAAAAATCCACTTCCGGGCCCACTTGGTGTGTGCTTGGGCTGAGCATTGAAGCATTTTCGTGTAGAGACTCTTCTTGGAGTTAAACGCCAGCTTTTGTGCCAGTTTGGGCGTTTAACTCCCATTCTTGTGCCAGTTCTGGTGTTTAACGCTGGGAATTCTGATGGTGACTTTGAACGCCGGTTTGGGCTATCAAATCTTGGGCAAAGTATGGACTATCATATAATGCTGAAAAGCCCAGGATGTCTACTTTCCAACGCCGTTGAGAGCGCGCCAATTGGGCATCTGTAGCTCCAGAAAATTCACTTTGAGTGCAGGGAGGTCAGAATCCAACAGCATCTGCAGTCCTTTTTAGTCTCTGAATTAGATTTTTGCTCAGGTCCCTCAATTTCAGCCAGAAAATACCTGAAATCACAGAAAAATACACAAACTCATAGTAAAGTCCAGAAAAGTGAATTTTAACTAAAAACTAATAAAAATATGCTAAAAACTAACTAGATCATACTAAAAACATACTAAAAACAATGCCAAAAAGCGTACAAATTATCCGCTCATCACAACACCAAACTTAAATTGTTGCTTGTCCCCAAGCAACTGAAAATCAAAGTAGGATAAAAAGAAGAGAATATACAATGAATTCCAAAAACATCTATGAAGATCAGTATTAATTAGATGAGTGGGACTTTTAGCTTTTTGCCTCCGAACAGTTTTGGCATCTCACTCTATCCTTTGAAATTCAGAATGATTGGCTTCTTTAGGAACTTAGAATCCAGATAATGTCATTGATTCTCCTAGTTAGGTATGATGATTCTTAAACACAGCTACTCATTAAGTCTTGGCCGTGGCCCAAAGCACTCTGTCTTCCAGTATTACCACCGGATACATACATGCCACAGACACATAATTGGGTGAACCTTTTCAGATTGTGACTCAGCTTTGCTAGAGTCCCCAATTAGAGGTGTCCAGGGTTCTTAAGCACACTCTTTTTGCCTGGGTCACAACTTTATTTCTTTCTTTTTCCTTCTTTTTCTTTCTTTTTCTCTTTCTTTTTCTTTTTTTTCGAATTTTTTTTTTGTATTCACTGCTTTTTCTTGCTTCAAGAATCATTTTTATGATTTTTCAGATCCTCAGTAACATGTCTCCTTTTTCATCATTCTTTCAAGAGCCAACATTCATGAACCACAAATTCAAAAGACATATGCACTGTTTAAGCATACATTCAGAAAACAAAAGTATTGCCACCACATCAAAATAATTAAACTGTTATAAAATTCAAAATTCATGCAATTCTTCTCTTTTTTAATTAAGAACATTTTTCATTCAAGAGAGGTGATGGATTCATAGGACATTCATAACTTTAAGGCATAGACACTAAGACACTAATGATCACAAGACACAAACATAGATAAACATAAGCATAATTTTCAAAAAACAGAAAAATAAAGAACAAGGAAATTAAAGAACGGGTCCACCTTAGTGATGGCGGCTTGTTCTTCCTCTTGAAGATCCTATGGAGTGCTTGAGCTCCTCAATGTCTCTTCCTTGTCTTTGTTGCTCCTCTCTCATGATTCTTTGATCTTCTCTAATTTCATGGAGGAGAATGGAGTGTTCTTGGTGCTCCACCCTTAGTTGTCCCATGTTGGAACTCAATTCTCCTAGGGTGGTGTTTAGTTGCTCCCAATAGTTTTGTGGAGGAAAGTGCATCCCTTGAGGCATCTCAGGGATTTGATGATGAGAGGGGTCTCTTGTTTGCTCCATCCTCTTCTTAGTGATGGGCTTGTCCTCATCAATGGGGATGTCTCCCTCTATGTCAACTCCAACTGAATAACAGAGGTGACAAATGAGATGACGAAAGGCTAACCTTGCCAAGGTAGAGGACTTGTCTGCCACCTTATAAAGTTCTTGGGATATCACCTCATGAACTTCTATTTCTTCTCCAATCATGATGCTATGAATCATGATAGCCCGGTCTATAGTAACTTCGGACCGGTTGCTAGTGGGAATGATTGAGCGTTGGATAAACTCCAACCATCCCCTAGCCACAGGCTTGAGGTCATGCCTTCTCAGTTGAACCGGCTTCCCTCTTGAATCTCTCTTCCATTGGGCACCCTCTTCACAAATGACTGTGAGGACTTGGTCCAACCTTTGATCAAAGTTGACCCTTCTAGTGTAAGGATGTTCATCTCCTTGCATCATGGGCAAGTTGAATACCAACCTTACATTTTCCGGACTAAAATCCAAGTATTTTCCCCGAACCATAGTAAGCCAATTCTTTGGATCCGGGTTCACACTTTGATTATGGTTCTTGGTGATCCATGCATTGGCATAGAACTCTTGAACCATTAAGATTCCGACTTGTTGAATGGGGTTGGTAAGAACTTCCCAACCTCTCCTTCGGATCTCATGTCTGATCTCCGGATATTCACTCTTTTTGAGTTTGAAAGGGACCTCGGGGATCACCTTCTTCAAGGCCACAACTTCATAGAAGTGGTCTTGATGCACCCTTGAGATGAATCTTTCCATCTCCCATGACTCGGAGGTGGAAGTCAATGCCTTCCCTTTCCTCTTTCTAGAGGTTTCTCCGGCCTTGGATGCCATAAATGGTTATGGAAAAACAAAAAGCAATACTTTTACCACACCAAACTTAAAAGGTTTGCTCGTCCTCGAGCAAAATAAGAAAGAAGAGAGGAGAAATAAATAAATAATATAAGTATTTCCCCCCAACCATATCAATGAGTTCTTGAGCCTCTTCAGGCGTTTTCTTTAGGTGAATAGATCCACCTGCAGAATGGTCCAATGACATTTTCGAAAATTCAGATAGACCATAATAGAATATATCTAATATGGTCCATTCTGAAAACATGTCAGACGGACATCTTTTGGTCAGCTGCTTGTATCTTTCCCAAGCTTCATAGAAGGATTCAGCATCTTTTTGTTTGAAGGTTTGAAAATCCACTCTCAGCTTGCTCAACTTTTGAGGAGGAAAGAATTTATCCAAGAAGGCAGTGACCAGCTTATCCCAGGAGTCCAGGCTATCCTTAGGTTATGAATCCAACCATATTCTAGCTCTGTCTCTTACAACAAAAGGGAAAAGCATGAGTCTGTAGACTTCAGGATCAACTCCATTCGTCTTTACAGTCTCACAGATCTGCAAGAACTCAGTTAAAAACTGGTAAGGATCTTCAGATGGAAGTCCATAAAACTTGCAGTTTTGTTGCATTAAGGCAACTAGCTGAGGTTTCAGCTCAAAGTTGTTGGCTCCAATGGCAGGAATGGAGATGCTTCTTCCATCAAATTTGGATGTTGGCTTTGTGAAGTCACCAAGCATTCTCCTTGCATTATTATTATTTTCGGCTGCCATCTCCTTCTCTTGTTCTAATGTTTCTGAAAGGTTACCTTTAGATTGTTGTAACTTAGCTTCTTTTAATTTTCTCTTTAGAGTCCTTTCAGGTTCTGGATCAATTTCAACAAGAGTGCCTTTATCCTTGTTCCTGCTCATATGAAAGAGAAGAAAACAAGAAAAGAAAGAGGAATCCTCTATGTCACAGTATAGAGATTCCTTTATGTTAGTAGAAAAAGAAAGGGGAGAAGAATGAAGAAGAGTGAATAGTAAATAAATAATTAAATAGAATAAGAAAAGAGAGGGGAAATTTTGAAAATAATTTTGAAAAAAAGGGTTAGTAATTTTCGAAAATTAGAGATAAGATAAGATTAAAATTAAAATTTAAAACAATTAAAAAGAATTTTTGAAAAAGAGAGAAGTATTTTCGAAAATTAGAGAGGGATAGGTAGTTAGTTGGTTTTGAAAAAGATAGGGAACAAACAAAAAGTTAGTTAATTGATTGAAAATGATATTAAAATCAAATTCGAAAAAGATAAGAAGATAAGAAGTTAGATAAGATATTTTGAAATCAAATTTTGAAAAAGATAAAATTTTTGAAAAAGATAAGATAAAAGATAAAAAGATTTAATTTTTAAATTTAAAATTACTTACTTAACTAACAAGAAACTTCAAGATAAGATTCTAGAACTTAAAGATTGAACCTTTCTTAACAAGAAAGTAACAAACTTCAAATTTTTTTGAATCAATCACATTAATTATTAGTGAATTTTCGAAAATATGATATAAAGATAAAAAAGAGGTTTTGAAAATATTTTGAAAAAGATTTTTGAAATTTTCAAAAAAAAAATGAAAAAGATATATTTTTTGAAAAAGATTTTGAAAAGACAAGATTTTTAAAATTGAAAATTTGACTTGACTTGTAAGAAACAACTAATTTTGAAAATTTTTGACTAAGTCAACTCAAATTTTCGAAAATTATGAGAAAAATAAGGAAAAGATATTTTTTTGATTTTTGAATATTTTAATTATGAGAAAGAAAAACACAAACATGACTCAAAACATGAAAATTTTGGATCAAAACACAACATGCATGCAAGAACACTATGAATGTCAAGATGAACACCAAGAACACTTTGAAGATCATGATGAACATCAAGAACATATTTTTGAAAAATTTTTGATGCAAAGAAAACATGCAAGACACCAAACTTAGAAATTTTTAATGCTTGGAAAATATGAATGCAAAAATGTACATGAAAAACAACAAAAGACACAAAACAAGAAATAATCAAGATCAAACAAGACGACTTGTCAAGAACAACTTGAAAATCATGAAGAACACTATGAATGCATGAGATTTTCGAAAAATGCAAGAGAAATTTTTTTAAGGCATGCAATTGACACCAAACTTAAAAATTGACTCAGACTCAAACAAGAACACAAAATATTTTTGGTTTTTATGATTTTATGATTTTTTTGGATTTTTATTAATTTCTTTTTTTCAAAAATATTTTTTTTTTTGGAAAAATGAAAAAGAAAAGGAAATTTTGAAAAATATTTTTGAAAAATTTTGAAAAGAAAATTACCTAATCTGAGCAACAAGATGAACCGTCAGTTGTTCAAACTCAACAATCCCCGGCAACGCGGCCAAAAACTTGGTGGACGAAATTGTGATCCATATTCTTTATACTTGTATGAAATTTAATAATTGGCTCTATTTGAAGTCACAAATTCGTTCAACTAACTAGCAAGTGTACTGGGTCGTCCAAGTAATAAACCTTACGTGAGTAAGGGTCGATCCCACAGAGATTGTTGGTATGAAGCAAGCTATGGTCATCTTGTAAATCCCAGTTAAGTGGACTCATAAAGTTAAATGTGATTAGATTGGATAAATAAAGATAAATAAAATAAAAAGGAATAGAAATACTTATGTAAATCAATAGTGGGAATTTCAGATAGGCGTGTAGAGATGCTAGAATCCTTTCGAATATCTACTTTCTTATTGCTTTCATCCAATCCTTCTTACTCCTTTCCATGGCAAGCTGTATGTAGGGCATCACCATCATCAATGGCTACTTTTAATCCTCTCGGGAAAATGGTCCTATGCGCTGTCACTGCACGGCTAATCGTCTGGAGGCATCACCCTTAACAATGGCTACATCCCATCCTCTCAGTGAAAATGGTTCAAATGCTCTGTCACAGCACGGCTAATCATCTGTCGGTTCTCAATCAGGTTGGAGTAGAATCCATTGATTCTTTTGCGTTTGTCATCACGCCCAGCCTTCAAGAGTTTGAAGCTCGTCACAGTCATTCAATACCGGAATCCTACTCAGAATACCACAGACAAGGTTAGACTTTCTGGATCCCCATGAATGCCACTATCTATCTAGCTTATACCACGAAGATTCTGTTGGGGAATCTAAGAGATATGCGCCCGGCCTAAAGTAGAACGGAAGTGGTTGTCAGTCACGCGCGTTCATAGGTGAGAATGATGATGAGTGTCAGGGATCATCACATTCATCAAGTTGAAGTGCAACGTATATCTTGGAATAAGAATAAAAGAGAATTGAATAGAAAGTAATGGTAATTGTATTGAAACTTGAGGTACAGCAGAGCTCCACACCCTTAATCTATGGTGTGCAGAAACTCCACCGTTGAAAATACATAAGTGAGAGGTTCAGGCATGGCTGAGTGGCCAGCCCCCTAAAACGTGATCAATAGCCTCCTAAGATGAAGAATACAACAAAACTGAGACCAAAGATGTAACGTGGTCAAAAGACGTCTAATACACTAGTAAAAAGTCTTATTTATACTAAACTAGCTACTAGGGTTTACATGAGTAAGTAATTGATGCATAAATCCACTTCCGGGGCCCACTTGGTGTATGTTTGGGCTGAGCTTGATCTATCCACGAGCTGAGGCTTTTCTTGGAGTTGAACGCCAAGTTATAACGTGTTTTGGGCGTTCAACTCCGGATCATGATGTGTTTCTGGCGTTCAACTCCAGACAGCAGCATGTACTTGGCGTTCAACGCCAAGTTACGTCATCAATTTCCGAATAAAGTATGGACTATTATATACTGCTGGAAAGCTCTTGAGAGCGCGCCAATTGGAGTTCTGTAGCTCCAGAAAATCCATTTCGAGTGCAGGGACATCAGATTCCAACAGCATCAGCAGTCCCTTTTGTCAGCCTTTTTTTTTCTCTTCTTTTTTTTTGGGTTTCTCTGAATTATTTGATTTTTAGTTTCTCTTGACTTCCTCTTCAACAACTTGGTGATTGAAATTATGATCAACAATAATGGCTCTTTGGCATGTGCATAAAAACATTAACTCAGCACTTTAACCAGCAAGTGTACTGGGTCGTCCAAATAATAAACCTTACGTGAGTAAGGGTCGATCCCACAGAGATTGTTGGTATGAAGCAAGCTATGGTCACCTTGTAAATCTCAATTAAGCAGATTAAATGGTAATGGGTTTCGAAAATTAATAATAAATAGAAAATAAAAAGGGATAGAAATACTTATGTAAATCAATAGTGGGAATTTCAAATAGGCGTGTGGAGATGCTAGAATCCTTTCGAATCTCTACTTTCCTATTGCTTTCATCCAATCCTTCTTACTCCTTTCCATGGCAAGCTGTATGTAGGGCATCACCATCATCAATGGCTACTTTTAATCCTCTCGGGAAAATGGTCCTATGCGCTGTCACTGCACGGCTAATCGTCTGGAGGCATCACCCTTGTTGATAGCTACATCCCATCCTCTCAGTGAAAATGGTCCAAATGCTCTGTCACAGCACGGCGAATCATCTGTCGGTTCTCAATTAGGTTGGAGTAGAATCCATTGATTCTTTTGCGTTTGTCATCACGCCCAGCCTTCAGGAGTTTGAAGCTCGTCACAGTCATTCAATACCGGAGTCTTACTCGGAATACCACAGACAAGGTTAGACTTTCCAGATTCCCAGAATCCTACTCGGAATACCACAAACAAGGTTAGACTTTCTGGATCCCCATGAATGCCGCCATCTATCTAGCTTATACCACGAAGATTCTGTTGGGGAATCTAAGAGATATGCGCCCGGCCTAGAGTAGAACGAAAGTGGTTGTCAATCACGCGCGTTCATAGGTGAGAATGATGATGAGTGTCACGGATCATCACATTCATCAAAGTGTTGTGCAAAGTATATCTTGGAATAAGAATAAAAGAGAATTGAATAGAAAGTAATAATAATTGTACTGAAACTTGAGGTACAGCAGAGCTCCACACCCTTAATCTATGGTGTGCAGAAACTCCATTGTTGAAAATACATAAGTGAAAGGTTCAGGCATGGCCGAATGGCCAGCCCCCAAAACGTGATCAATAGTCTCCTAAGATGAAGAATAAAACAAAACTGAGACCAAAGATGAAACGTGGTCAAAAGACGACTAATACAATAGTTAAATGTTCTATTTATACTAAGCTAGCTACTAGGGTTTACATGAGTAAGTAATTGATGCATAAATCCACTTCTGGGGCCCACTTGGTGTATGTTTGGGCTGAGCTTGATCTATCCACGAGCTGAGGCTTTTCTTGGAGTTGAACGCCAAGTTATAACGTGTTTTGGGCGTTCAACTCCGGATCATGATGTGTTTCTGGCGTTTAACTCCAGACAGCAGCATGTACTTCGCGTTCAACGCCAAGTTACGTCGTCAATTTCCGAATAAAGTATGGACTATTATATAATTCTGGAAAGCTCTTGATGTCTACTTTCCAACGCCATTGAGAGCGCACCAATTGGAGTTCTGTAGCTCCAGAAAATCCATTTCGAGTGCAGGGACGTCAGATTCCAACAGCATCAGCAGTCCCTTTTGTCAGCCTTTTTTTTTCTCTTCTTTTTTTTTTGGGGTTTCTCTGAATTGTTTGATTTTTAGATTCTCTTGACTTCCTCTTCAACAACTTGGTGATTGAAATTGTGATCAACAATAATGGCTCTTTGGCATGTGCATAAAAACATTAACTCAGCACTTTCTTTCCACAATCTCGTTCAACTAACCAGCAAGTGTACTGGGTCATCCAAGTAATAAACCTTACGTGAGTAAGGGTTGATCCCACAGAGATTGTTGGTATGAAGCAAGCTATGGTCACCTTGTAAATCTGAATTAAGCAGATTAAATGGTTATGGGTTTTGAAAATTAATAATAAATAGAAAATAAAAAGGGATAGAAATACTTATGTAAATCAATAGTGGGAATTTCAGATAGGCATGTGGAGATGCTAGAATCCTTTCAAATCTCTACTTTCCTATTGCTTTCATCCAATCCTTCTTACTCCTTTCCATGGCAAGCTGTATGTAGGGCATCACTATCATGAATGGCTACTTTTAATCCTCTCGGGAAAATGGTCCTAATATATATAAAGAAATATATATATATATATATATATATATATATATATATATATATATATATATATATATATATAAAGAAAAAGAAAAAGCAAGCAGAAAAAGCCAATAGCCCTTTAAACCAAAAGGCAAGGGTAAAAAGGATCCAAGGCTTTGAGCATTAATGGATAGGAGG
Source organism: Arachis hypogaea (assembly GCF_003086295.3). Taxonomy (NCBI): domain Eukaryota; kingdom Viridiplantae; phylum Streptophyta; class Magnoliopsida; order Fabales; family Fabaceae; genus Arachis; species Arachis hypogaea. Next base: position 63,634,929 of record NC_092040.1, read on the forward strand.
GCCCAACGGAATGAAATCCTGGCCTAAGCGGCTAAATCAAACTGTCCCTAACCATGTGCTTGTGGCATGAAGGTCCAAGTGAAAAGCTTGAGACTGAGTGGTTAAAGTCGTGATCCAAAACAAGAAGAGTGTGCTTAAGAACTATGGACACCTCTAACTGGGGACTTTAGCAAATCTGAGTCACAATCTGAAAATGTTCACCCAGTTATGTGTCTGTGGCATTTATGTATCCGATGGTAATACTGGAAAACAAAGTGCTTAGGGCCACGGCCAAGACTCATAAAGTAACTGTGTTCAAGAATCAACATACTAAACTAGGAGAATCAATAACACTATCTGAATTCTGAATTCTTATAGATGCCAATCATTCTGGATTTCAAAGGATAAAGTGAGATACCAAAACTATTCGGAGGCAAAAAGCTACAAGCCCCGCTCATCTAATTTGAAATTGAGCTTCATTAAAGACTCTGAGATTTTATTGTACCATAATCTTCTTTTCATCCTATTTTATTTGTCTAGTTGCTTGGGGACAAGCAACAGTTTAATTTTGGTGTTGTGATGAGCGGATATTTTATACGCTTTTTGGTGGTATTTTCATATAGTTTTTAGCATGTTTTATTCACTTTTTATTATGTTTTTATTAGTTTTTATGCAAAAATCACATTTCTAGACTCTACTATGAGTTTGTGTGTTTTTTTGTGATTTCAGGTATTTTCTGGCTGAAATTGAGGGACCTGAGCAAAAATCTGATTTAGAGGCTAAAAAAGGACTGCAGATGCTGTTGTATTCTAACCTCTCTGCACTCGAAATGGATATTCTAGAGCTACTAAAGCCTAATTGGCGTGCTCTCAAATGCGTTGGAAAGTAGACATCTAGGGCTTTCCAGCAATATATAATAGTTCATACTTTGCTCTAGTTTTGACGACGTAAACTGGCACTTAAACGCCAACTTCCTGCCCTATTCTGGCGTTAAACACCAGAACTGAGTTACAAGCTGGAGTCAAACGCCCAAACTAGCACCAAAGCTGGCGTTTAACTCTAAGAAAAGTCTCTACACATGAAAACTTCAATGTTCAGCCCAAACACACACCAAGTGGGTCCTGAAGGTGGATTTCTGCACTATCTATCTTAGTTTACTCATTTTCTGTAAACCTAGGTTACTAGTTTAGTATAAAAACTACTTTTAGAGATTCATTTTGTACCTCATGACATTTTACATCTGAATTTGTATCTTCTACGGCATGAGTCTCTAAACCCTATAGTTGGGGGTGAGGAGCTCTGCTGTGTCTCGATGGATTAATGCAATTACTACTGTTTCTCCTTTAATCACGCTTGTTTCTATTCTAAGATATTCATTCGCACTTTAACATGATGAATGTGATGATCCGTGACACTCATCACCATTTTTAACCTATGAACACGTGCCTGACAACCACTTTCATTTTACCTTAGATTGAATGTATATCTCTTGGGTTCCTGGTTCACAAGTTTGACTGACTCTCCTGACAACAGAGCGTTCAAATCCGTGAGATCCGAGTCTTCGTGGTATAAGCTAGAATCAATTGGTAGTATTCCTGAGATCCGGGAAATCTAAACCATGTCTGTGGTATTCTGAGTAGGATCCGGGAAGGGATGACTGTGACAAGCTTCAAACTCATGAAAGCTAGGCGCAGTGACAGTGTGCAAAAGGATCGATGGATCCTATTCCAGCATTAGTGAGAACCGACAGATGATTAACCATATACATGGATCCTTTTCACTGAGAGGATGGCTGGTAGTCATTTACAACAGTGATCCACCAACATACAGCTTGCCATGGAAGGAGACCTGTGTTCGGGAAGATGAAGACGGTAGGAAAGCAGAAATTCAGAAGACAGAGCATCTCCAAAACCTCAACCTGTTCTCCATTACTGCATAACAAATATCATTTAATCTATGTTCTTTTACTTATTCCAATTAAAAATAAAAACCATTATTGATATCCTTACTAAGAGCTACAAGATAACCATAGCTTGCTTCAAGCCAACAATCTCTGTAGGATCGACCCTTACTCACGTAAGGTATTACTTGGACGACCCAGTGCACTTGCTGGTTAGTGGCACCGGAGTTGTGAAAAGTGCGAATCACAATTCCGTGCACCAAGTTTTTGGCACCGTTGCCAGGGATTGTTCGAGTTTGGACAACTAACGGTTCATCTTGTTGCTTAGATTAGGATGAATTTACCTTTTTGGTTGGTTTAGAGTCACTAAATTTGAGTCTTTTATTTTCTTTTAAAAAATCTTTCAAAATTTTATTTTTCTTTATTAATCTTTGATTTTTCTTTGAGTCTTTTAATATTGTTTTTTGGTAAAATTTTAAAATTCTTGTTTTGTTTTTCTAGATTAATTTCGAAAATTTTTTAAAAACCAATAACCTTATAATTTAGTCTTCTGTTTGAGTTTAGTTTCATGTTTTAAGTTTGGTGTCAATTGCATGTTTTTATTTTTCTTTCAATTTTACAAATTACATGTTCTTAGTTCTTTCTTGATCTTCAAGTTGTTCTCGCTTATTTTCCTTGTTTGATCTTTAGTTTTTCTTATTTTGTGTCTTTCCTTGTTTTTGTTGTGTATTTTTGAATTATTAGTGTCCAAAATATAAAAATTATTAAGTTTGGTGTCCTTTGTGTTATTATTTTCTTAAAATTTTTTCAAATTTTGTTCTTGGTGTTCATCTTGACATTCAAAGTTTTCTTGTTTGTTTTCTTTGTTCTGATCTAAAAATTTTAAGTTTGGTGTCATTTTATTGTTTTTCTCTTTCCTCATTAAATTCAAAAATATCTTTTCTCTTTATTTTAACTAAATTTTCGAATTTTCCCTTTTAAAATTCAGATTTTTATATTAAAACCTTTTATTTTATCTTATCTTAGTTTTGAAATTTCAAAATTCAAATCTTTTTCAAAAATCATATCTTTTTTGAAATCTTATCTTATCTATTCGAATCTCAATTTTCAAAAATCATATTTTTTTCAAATCTTTTCTTTCATTTATTTTCTTACTAGTATCCTTAATTTTAAGACATATCTTTTTCAAAACTTCCTAACCACCTTCTCTCTCATCATTTTTCGAAAATCCTAACCCAAAAAAATTTCAAATCTTTTTAATTAATTAATTAAGTTAGTTTTCTAATTTCGTTTATTTCCCTTCTTTTTATTTTATTTTATTTTATTTTATTTTATTTATTATTTTTGAAACTTGTATCCTTTTATTTATTTACTTTATTTTCAATTTCATTAAATTCAAAAAAAATAGGAATAAAATATTTATTTACAATCCACATCATCTTCCTTTCTCCATCATAGACCTAAGTGGAAATGAACAGTCCAGAAGGACTCTGGGGTCATATGCTAACCCCACTACTGCTGCATATGGGAATAGTATCTATATACCCCCCATAAGAGCCAGTAACTTTGAGCTAAACACTCAGCTCATTATCATGGTGCAGAAAAATTGCTAGTATTCCGGTCTTCCACAGGAAGAACCTACTGAGTTTCTGGCACAATTCTTACAAATTGCTGACACAGTACGTGACAAGGAAGTGGATCAGGATGTCTACAGATTATTACTATTTCCATTTGCTGTAAAAGATCAAGCTAAGAGGTGGTTAAATAACCAACCTACAGCAAGCATAAGAACATGGAAACAGTTATCAGACAAATTCCTCAATTAATATTTCCCTCCAAAAAGGATGACACAGCTAAGGCTGGACATCCAAGGCTTTAAACAAGGGGATAATGAATCTCTTTATGATGCTTGGGAGAGGTACAGAAAAATGCTAAGGAAATGCCCCTCTGAAATATTTTCAGAGTGGGTGCAGTTAGACATCTTCTACTACGGGCTTACATAAAAAGCTCAGATATCTCTATACCACTCAGCTGGTGGATCTATACACATGAGCAAGACAATTGAAGAGGCTCAAGAGCTTATAGATACGGTTGCTAGAAATCAGCATCTGTACTCAAATAGTGAGTCCTCCATAAAAGAAGAAGCTAAGGCAGTATCAACTGACTTTAGTCCTCAGGAAGAAGTTGCTGAACGTAATCAGCAACTATCTTCTATAACAAAACAGTTAGTAGAATTTAAGGAGATGCTACAAGAAACCAAATATGCTAATAAGGATATGGAATCATAATTGAATCAGACAAAATAGCAGTTATCAAAACAGATAACAGAAGAGTGACAAGCAATTCAATTAAGTAGTGGAAAAACATTAAATACCTCAACTCAAAGCAGCAGAAAGCCAAGAACAGAACAACTAACAGAGGATGAGCAAAATGCCACCCAAAATTCCTCTGAGGATAGTAAGACCCCAAGGAGGAATGATTATGGCGTTCAAACGCCAGAAAAGGGTGAAAAACTGGCGTTAAACGCCCAGTGAATGCCTAGTTCTGGCGTTCAAACGCCAGAAAAGGGTGAAAAACTAGCATTAAACGCCTAGTCCATGTCCAGTTCTGGCGTTCAAATGCCAGAAAGGGGTGGGAATCTGGCGTTAAACACCCATCCATTCCCCAATCCTGGCATTCAAACGATAATGAAGGATCAGACACCTACAAGTGCTGATAGTAACCCCTCTAAGAAGGCTTCTCTAACCACCTCTGTAGAAAATAAACCTGCAGCAACTAAGGTTGAAGAATACAAAGCTAAGATGCCTTATCCTCAGAAACTCTGCCAAGTGGAACAGGATAAACAATTTGCCCCCTTTATAGACTATCTCAGGACTCTTGAAATCAAGATTCTGTTTACAGAGGCAATTGCGCAGATACCTTCTTATGCTAAGTTCATGAAAGAGATCTTAAGTCATAAGCAGGATTAGAGAGAAACTGAAAAAGTTTTACTCACTGAAGAATGCAGTGCAGTCATTTTAAAGAGCTTACCAGAGAAGCTTAAGGATCCTGGGAGCTTTATGATACCATGCACATTAGAGGGTACTTGTACCAAGATAGCTCTATGTGATCTGGGGCAAGTATTAACCTAATCCCTACATCAACTATCAGAAGGCTTGGCTTGACTGAAGAGGTCTGTCTTCAACTTGCTGATGGCTCCATTAAATATCCATCAGGCATTATTGAGGACATGATTGTCACAGTTGGTCCATTTGCCTTTCCCACAGACTTTGTAGTGCTGGAGATGGAGGAGCACAAGAGTGCAACTCTCATTCTAGGAAGACCTTTCCTAGCAACTACACGAACTCTCATTGATGTCCAAAAAGGGGAAGTGACCCTGAGAGTCAATGAGGATGCATTTAGGCTGAATGCTATTAAAGCAATGAAGCATCCGGACACATCAAAAGACTACATGAGTGTTGATATTATTGACTCCCTGGTAGAGGAAATCAATATGGCTGAGAGTCTCGAATCAGAGCTAGAGGACATCTTTAAAAATGTTCAGCCTGATCTGGAGGAACCAGAGGAAATAAAATAATTGCTAAAAACTCCTCAGGAAGAGGAGAAACCTCCTAAAACTGAGCTCAAACCACTGCCACCATCCTTGAAATGTGCATTTTTGGGAGAAGGTGACACTTTTCCTATAATCATAAGCTCTGCTTTAGAGGCACAGGAAGAGAAAGCACTAATTCAGGTGTTAAGGACACACAAGACAGCTCTTGGGTGGTCCATAATTGATCTTAAGAGCATTAGCCCAGCCAGATGCATGCACAAGATCCTATTGAAGGATAATGCTAAGCCAGTAGTTCAACCACAGAGGCGGCTTAATCCAGCCATGAAGGAGGTGGTGCAGAAAGACGTCACTAAATTACTGGAGGCTGGGATTATTTATCCCATTTTTATAGTCCCTGGGTGAGCCCTGTCCAAGTTGTACCCAAAAAGGGAGGCATGATAGTGGTTCATAATGAAAAGAATGAACTGGTTCCTACAAGAACAGTTACAGGGTGGCGTATGTGTATTGACTACAGAAGGCTCAATATAGCCACCAGAAAAGATCATTTTCCTTTACCGTTCATAGACCAGATGCTAGAAAGACTAGCCGGTCAAGACTATTACTGCTTTTTGGATGGCTATTCAGGCTATAACCAAATTGCAGTAGATCCTTAGGATCAAGAGAAAATAGCATTCACATGTCCATCTGGAGTATTTGCCTACAGAAGGATGCCATTTGGTTTATATAATGCACCTGCAACTTTTCAGAGATGCATGCTCTCTATCTTCTCTGATATGGTGGAAATATTTTTGGAAGTCTTCATGGATGACTTCTTAATATTTGGAGACTCATTCAGCTCCTGTATTGATCATCTAACACTTGTTCTGAAAAGATGCCAAGAGACTAACCTGGTTTTAAAATGGGAAAAATGTCACTTTATGGTGACTGAATGAATTTTCCTTGGGCATAAATTTCGAACAAGGGAATAGAGGTAGATCAAGCTAAGGTAGAGGTAATTGAAAAATTACCACCACCCACCAATGTTAAGGCAATCAAAAACTTTCTAGGACATGTAGGATTCTACAGGAGGTTTATAAAGGATTTTTCAAAAATAGCAAAACTTCTGAGTAATCTACTAGCTGCTGATACACCATTTGTCTTTGACACAGAGTGTTTGCAAGCCTTTGAGACTTTAAAGGCTAAGTTGGTCGCAGCACCTGTCATATCTGCACTAGACTGGACATTACCATTCGAATTAATGTGTGATTCCAGTGACCATGCTATTGGTGCAGTATTAGGACAGAGGCATAACAAGCTTCTACACGTCATTTACTATGCCAGCCGTGTTCTAAATGACGCACAAAAAAATTACACAACCACAGAAAAAGAGCTACTTGCAGTGGTTTATGCCATTGACAAGTTTAGATCCTATCTAGTAGGATCAAAAGTGATTGTGTATACTGACCATACTGCTCTTAAATATCTACTCACAAAGCATGATTCAAAACCTACGCTCATAAGATGGGTGTTGCTTCTACAAGAGTTTGATATAGAAATAAGAGACAGAAAAGGGACAAAGAACCAAGTAGCAGATCACTTGTCCCGAATAAAACCAGTAGAAACCTTCCTGGATGAGCAACTCTTTGCCATTTAGGAAATACCGTTGTTTGCAGACATTGCAAACTATAAAGCGGTAAGATTTATATCCAAAGAGTACAGCAGGCAGCAAACAAAAAAATTAGTTACTGATGCAAAGTACTACTTGTGGATGAACCATATCTCTTTAAGAGATGTGCAGATAGAATGATCCGTAGGTGTGTGCCCAGAGAAGAGGCACAGAAGATCCTATGGCATTGCCATGGATCACAATATGGAGGACATTTTGGAAGTGAGCGAATGTCCACAAGAGTCCTCCAATATGGCTTCTACTGGCCTACCATCTATAGAGACTCCCGAGAGTTTGTACGTAACTGTGACAGTTGTCAAAGAGCTGGCAATCTGCCTCACAGTTATGCCATGCCTCAACAAGGGATCTTAGAGATTGAGTTGTTTGATGTATGGGGTATTGACTTCATGGGGCCTTTCCCACCATCATACTCAAACACTTATATCCTGGTGGCAATAGATTATGTATCTAAATGGGTGGAGGCAATTGCAACACCCATTAATGATACTAAGACAGTGATGAAGTTCCTTCAGAAGTATATCTTCAGCAGGTTCGGTATCCTGGGGATATTGATCAGTGATGGGGCCACTCATTTCTGTAATAAACAGCTTGACTCTGCTCTGGTCCGATATGGGATTAACCACAAAGTGGCAACTCCATATCATCCCCAGACAAATGGGCAGGCTGAAGTCTCAAATAGAGAACTTAAAAGAATCCTGGAACGGACTGTGAGTAACCGCAGAAGGGATTGGGCAAGAAATCTGGATGATGCTCTGTGTGCATACAGAATGGCATGCAAGACTCCCATAAGGACCTCTCCATACCAACTTGTGTATGGGAAAGCATGCCATTTGCCAGTGGAATTGGAACACAAGTCCTACTGGGCAACCAGATTCCTAAATCTTGATGCCAAGTTAGCTGGAGAGAAAAGATTGCTCTAGTTGAATGAGTTAGAGGAATTCAGACTCAATGCTTTTGAAAATGCAAAAATTTACAAGGAAAAGCAAAAAGGTGGCATGACAAGAAACTATCATCTAGAGTCTTTGAGCCAGGACAGAAGGTTCTGCTGTTCAACTCTAGGCTCAGATTGTTCTCCGGGAAACTGAAATCCAAGTGGAAGGGACCATATGTGATTACAAGTGTGTCACCATATGGCTATGTAGAGCTTTAAGATATTGATTCTAAAAAGAGGTTCATTGTTAATGGACAGAGAGTCAAGCATTATCTTGAAGGCAATGTTGAGCAAGAATGCTCAAAACTGAGACTAGATTAAAGCTCAGTAGGGTCTAGCTAAAGACAATAAAATAGCGCTTGCTGGGAGGCAACCCAGACATGAGTTTTTTTATTTGTAATTTTAATTTTATTTTAAATAATAAATTTCAGTGAATAATCCAGAGAAATGAAGGTTCAGAAAATGAAGCAGAGGATTCACAGAGAAAAGGACATCACTGGCATAAAAATGCCAGTAAAGGGTAATTTGGGCATTAAACGCCAGAATGAGTACCATTATGGGCGTTCAACGCCAGAATTGCAGCATCCTGTGTGTTTAGAAAAACCCGCAGTGATAAAGGATTTCTGGCGTTTAACGCCAGCCAGGGTACCTGGCTGGGCGTTAAACGCCCAAAAGAAGCAGCAAAAGGGCATTAAATGCCAGAATGGATGCCATTCTGCGCGTTTAACGCCAGGAAAGTGGAGGGGAGGAAGTTTTATTTTCAACTCAATTTTTTTTCAAGTTTTCATGTTTCCATCCATAATTTTTTGCATAAACATGTTACGAATTCTCGTCTTTCAATTTCAATTTCAAAAAAATATATATATTTTCTTAATCCTAAAAATCTTTTTCTAATCTTCTTCAACTTGTTTTCCAATCTTTTTCAAAACTCATCTATCTTTTTAATATCTTTTCAATTCTTTTTCAACTCATCATACTATCTTTTCAAGTTTAGATTTATCTTTTTCAAATCTCTCTCCTATCTTTTCAATTTTAAAATTGCATTTTTTTCATATCATATTTATCTTTTACAAATCATATCTTCTATCATATCTTTTTCAAAATTTTCGAACCCATCCCCTCCCTTTTAAACTCACATTCGGCCTCCCCCTCTCCTCCACAACTTGAAGTTGACTCTCCTTCTATTCCTCTCCTTTCCTTTCTTTTGCTTGAGGACAAGCAAAACCTCTAAGTTTGGTGTGTTTTTTGTGATCACTGAGCTAAGATTCACTATGATCATGGCTCCTAATGGAAAACAAACCACTTCAAGAGGCAAGAAAGAGAATACTCCAAAATCACTTTGGAATCAAGAGAGGTTCTTAACCAAAGAACATGCAGACCATTACCACAAAATAATGGGTCTAAGGTCAGTGATCCCGGAAGTTAAATTCAATCTGAAAGAAGATGAATATCCAGAGATCCAATAGCAGATTCGAAACAGGGGCTGTGAAATTCTAGCTAATTGATGAGCGGATAATTTATACACTTTTTGGCATTGTTTTTAGTATGTTTTTGGTAGTTTTAGTTGAGTTCTTAGTATATTTTTATTAGTTTTTAGCTAAAATTCACTTTCCTGGACTTTACTATGAGTTTGTGTGTTTTTCTGTGATTTCAGGTATTTTCTGGCTGAAATTGAGGGACCTGAGCAAAAATCTGATTCAGAGACTGAAAAGGACTGCAGATGCTGTTGGATTCTGACCTCCCTGCACTCAAAGTGGATTTTCTGGAGCTACAGAAGCCCAATTGGCGCGCTCTTAACGGCGTTGGAAAGTAGACATCCTGGGCTTTCCAGCAATATATGATAGTCCATACTTTGCCCAAGATTTGATGGCCCAAACCGGCGTTCAAAGTCACCTACAGAATTTCCAGCGTTAAACGCCGGAACTGGCACCTAAATGGGAGTTGAACGCCCAAACTGGCATAAAAGCTGGCGTTTAACTCCAAGAAGAGTCTCTACACGAAATTGCTTCATTGCTCAGCCCAAGCACACACCAAGTGGGCCCGAAAGTGGATTTTTATGTCATTTACTCATCTCTGTACACCCTAGGCTACTAGTTCTCTATATATAGGACCTTTTACTATTGTATTTTCATCTTGGTTCTTCTGGTTCCCTCTCTGGGACCGAAACCAATGATCACTTTTGTTCTTATGTATTTTCAACGGTGGAGTTTCTACACACCATAGATTAAGGTGTGGAGCTCTGCTGTACCTCGAGTATTAATGCAATTACTATTGTTCTTCCATTCAATTCCGCTTGTTCTTTATCCAAGATATCACTTGTTCTTCAACTTGATGAATGTGATGATTCGTGACACTCATCATCATTCTCACCTATGAACAAGGTGACTGACAACCACTCTTGTTCTACAAGCAACCAAGGCTCTAGTGAATATCTCTTGGATTCTTGATTGCACGATGCATGGTTGATCGCCTGACAACCGAGTGCTCGTCTGACAAACGAGCCAACCATTCCGTGAGATCAGAATCTTCGTGGTATAGGCGAGAACTGATGGCAGCATTCAAGAGAATCCGGAAGGTCTAACCTTGTCTGTGGTATTCTGAGTAGGATTCAATGACTGAATGACTGTGACGTGCTTCAAACTCCTGAGGGCGGGGCGTTAGTGACAGACGCAAAAGAATCACTGGATTCTATTCCGGCCTGATTGAGAACCGACAGATGAATTCCGCTATGCTGTGACAGAGCATATGCAATCGCTTTCACTGAGAGGATGGGAGGTAGCCACTGACAACGGTGAAACCCTTGCTTAAGCTTGCCATGGAAAGGAGTAAGAAGGATTGGATGAAGACAGTAGGAAAGCAGAGAGACGGAAGGGAAGGCATCTTCATGCGCTTATCTGAAGTTCCTACCAATGAATTACATAAGTATCTCTATCTTTATCTTTTATGTTATTTTCGTTCATCACCATATCCATTTGAGTCTGCCTGACTAAGATTTACAAGGTGACCATAGCTTGCTTCATACCAACAATCTCCGTGGGATCGACCCTTGCTCGCGTAAGGTTTATTACTTGGACGACCCAGTGCACTTGCTGGTTAGTTGTGCGAAGTTGTGTAATGCCATGGTATTGAACACCAAGTTTTTGGGGTTCATGACCGGGGATTATGAGAGTTGTGAAAAGTATTGTTCACAATTTCGCGCACCAAGTTTTTGGCGCCGTTGCCGGGGATTGTTTAGTTTGGACAACTGACGGTTCATCTTGTTGCTTAGATTAGGTATTTTTTCTTCAGAGTTCTTAAGAATGAATTCTAGTGTTTCAAGGTGATGTTCTTATCATCACCAAAGCTGATTGATCTTCATCAATTTAGCTCTTGAATGCAATGTCCTGCTGAAGCTTGGCCGGCCATGTCTAATTTCCTTAGACTAAAGCTTTAGACTAACATTGCATGATTCCTGGAATTCTCATTAAGAATTTTGATACCTTTTTCCACTTAATTTTCGAAAAAGCACAAAAAAAAAAATTTACAAAATCATAAAATCCAAAAATATGTCTTGTTTGAGTCTAGAGTCTCATCTTAAGTTTAGTATCAATTGCATGTTTCTATTCTTATTGCATTCATTCATGTGTTTTAAGAATCTTCAAGTAATTCTTGATAATATTCGTGCTCTGATCTTTAAATTCAATTGACTTGAGTGTTTTTGTGTGTCTCATATGCATTTTCATTCTGTTAGTGTCAGTAGTATACAAACTGCTAAGTTTGGTGTCTTGCATGCATTGTTATTTGATTTTAGTTGCATTTTGATTATTCCTTATTATTAAAAATCCAAAAATATTTTTAATTTGTGTCTTTTCAAGTCAATAATACAGAGAATTGAAGATTCAGAACATACTGCAGAGGAATCACACAGAAAAAGCTGGGCATTCAAAAATGCCCAGTGAAGAAGACAGACTGGCGTTTAAACGCCAGCCAGGGTGCCTGGCTGGGCGTTTAACGCCCAAAAGGGTAGTAGTTTGGGCGTTAAACGCCAGAATGTGCACCATTCTGCGCGTTTAACGCCAGGATGGCACAAGGGGGAAGATTTTGTTTTCAAATCAATTTTTTTCAAGTTTTCAAAAGTTTTTCAAAATCAAATCTTTTTCAAATCATATCTTTTCAATCAAATGTTTTCAAAATCAATTTCTTTCCTTTTTCAAAGATACTTGCTATCAATTAATGATTTGATTCAACAAATCAAGTATGTTGCCTTTTCTGTTGAGAAAGGTTTAATGTTTGGATCATATCTTTTTCTTGATAGCCAAGTTATTTTCAAAATCAAATCTTTTAAAATTGTTTTCAAATCATATCTTTTCAATCATATCTTTTTAAAACCATAACTTTTCAATCAAATCTTTTTAATCACATCTTTTTCAAAATAGTTTTCAATCAAATCTTTTTTACTTCTAATTTCAAAATCTTTTTCAAAAATCACTTGATTTCTTTCCCACTCTTATTTTCGAAAATCAATTAATGTTTTTCAAAATGTTTTCAAAATTCTTTTACTTAATTTTCGAAAATTACCTTCCCTCCTCTCACATCCTTCTATTTATGGACTAACACTATTCCTTAATGCAAAATTCGAACTCCTTCTTCTTTGATAAGTTCGAATTTTCTACTTCTGTCTTCTACTTTTCTTTCCTCTGACACCTCAAGGAATCTCTATACTGTGACATAGAGGATTCCACATTTTCTTGTTCTCTTCTCTTTCATATGAGCAGGAACAAAGACAAAGGCATTCTTGTTGAAGCTGACCCTGAACCTGAAAGGACCTTGAAGCGAAAGCTAAGAGAAGCTAAGGCACAACTCTCTGTAGAGGACCTAACAGAAATCTTTAAACAAGAAGAACCCATGGCAGCCGAAAACAACAACAATGCCAACAATGCAAGGAAGGTGCTGGGTGACTTTACTGCACCTACTCCCAACTTTTATGGGAGAAGCATCTCTATCCCTGCCATTGGAGCAAACAACTTTGAGCTTAAGCCTCAATTAGTTTCTCTAATGCAACAGAATTGCAAGTTCCATGGACTTCCATTGGAAGATCCTCATCAGTTTTTAACTGAATTCTTGCAAATCTGTGACACTGTCAAGACTAATGGGGTTGACCCTGAGGTCTACAGACTTATGCTATTCCCTTTTGCTGTAAAAGACAGAGCTAAAATATGGTTGGATTCTCAACCTAAAGAAAGCCTGGACTCTTGGGAAAAGCTAGTCAATGCCTTCTTGGCAAAGTTCTTTCCACCTCAAAGATTGAGTAAGCTTAGAGTGGAAGTCCAAACCTTTAGACAGAAGGATGGAGAATCCCTCTATGAAGCTTGGGAAAGATACAAACAATTAATCAGAAAGTGTCCCTCAGACATGCTTTCTGAATGGAGCATCATAGGTATTTTCTATGATGGTCTCTCTGAACTATCCAAAATGTCTTTGGATAGCTCTTCTGGAGGATCTCTTCATCTGAAGAAGACGCCTACTGAGGCTCAAGAACTGATTGAAATGGTTGCAAATAACCAATTCATGTACACTTCTGAAAGAAATCCCGTGAACAATGGGACTGGTCAGAAGAAAGGAGTTCTTGAGATTGACACTCTGAATGCCATATTGGCTCAGAACAAAATATTGACTCAACAAGTCAATATGATTTCTCAAAGTCTGTCTGGAATGCAAAACGCACCAAGCAGTACTAAGAAAGCTTCATCTGAGGAAGAAGCTTATGATCCTGAGAACCCTTCAATGGAAGAGGTGAATTACATGGGAGAACCCTATGGAAACACCTATAATCCTTCATGGAGGAATCATCCAAGTCTTTCATGGAAGGATCAACAGAGACCTCAACAAGGTTTCAATAACAATAATGGTGGAAGAAACAGGTTTAGCAATAGCAAGCCTTTTCCATCATCTTCTCAGCAACAGACAGAGAGTTCTAAGCAGAATACCTCTGACTTAGCAACCATGGTCTCTGATCTAATCAAAACCACTCAAAGTTTCATGACTGAAACAATGTCCTCCATCAGAAACTTGGAAGGACAAGTGGGTCAGCTGAGCAAGAAAATTACTGAACTCCCTCCTAGTACTCTCCTAAGCAATACAGAAGAAAATCCAAAAGGAGAGTGCAAGGCCATCAACATGGCCAAATTCTGGGAGGAAGAAGAGGCAGTGAACGCCACTGAGGAAGACCTCACTGGACGTCCACTGGCCTCCAATGAGTTCCCCAATGAGGAACCATGGGAATCTGAGGCTCAAACTGAGACCATAGAGATTCCATTGGACTTACTTCTGCCATTCATGAGCTCTGATGAGTATTCTTCCTCTGAAGAGGATGAGTATGTCACTGAAGAGCAAGTTGCTAATTACCTTGGAGCAATCATGAAGCTGAATGACAAGTTATTTGGAAATGAGACTTGGGAGGATGAACCCCCTTTGCTCACCAAAGAACTGAATGACTTGTCTAGGCAGAAACTGCCTCAAAAGAGACAGGATCCTGGGAAGTTTTCTATACCTTGTACCATAGGCACCATGACCTTCAAGAAGGCCTTGTGTGACTTAGGATCAAGTGTAAACCTGATGCCCCTCTCTGTAATGGAGAAATTAGGGATCTTTGAGGTGCAAGCTGCAAAAATCTCACTAGAGATGGCAGACAACTCAAGAAAACAAGCCTATGGACTTGTAGAGGATGTTCTGGTAAAGGTTGAAGACCATTACATCCCTACTGATTTCAAAGTCCTAGAGACTGGGAAGAGCATGGATGAATCCATCATCATTGGCAGACCCTTCCTAGCCACAGCAAAGGCTGTGATTGATGTTGATAGAGGAGAGTTGATCATTCAAGTGAATGAAGAATCCTTGGTGTTTAAGGCCCAAGGATATCCCTCTATCATCATGGAGAGGAAGCATGAAGAGCTTCTCTCAAAACAGAGTCAAACAGAGCCCCCACAGTCAAACTCTAAGTTTGGTGTTGGGAGGCCACAACCAAACTCTAAGTTTGGTGTTGAACCCCCACATTCAAACTCTAAGTTTGGTGTTGGGAGGTTCCTACATGGCTCTGAGTATCTGTGAGGCTCCATGAGAGTCCTCTGTCAAGCTACTGACATTAAAGAAGCGCTTGTTGGGAGGCAACCCAATGTTATATTTTATATATTTTCCTTTGTTATTTTATGTTTTTTGTAGGTTGATGATCATGAGAAGTCACAAAATCAATTGAAAAAGCAAAAACAGAATGCAAAACAGGAAGAAAAATAGCACACTCTGGAGGAAGAACTCACTGGCGTTTAAACGCCAGTGAGGCTAGCAGTTGGGCGTTTAACGCCCAGTCTGGCACCATTCTGGGCGTTTAACGCCAGAAAAGGGCACCAGACTGGCGTTAAACGCCAGGAAAGGGCAAGAACCTGGCGTTAAATGCCAGAAATGGGCACCAGCCCGGCGTTTAACGCCAGAATTGGCTCAAAACGTGTTTTTGAATACCATTTGGTGCAGGGATGACTTTTCCTTGACACCTAAGGATCTGTGGACCCCACAGGATCCCCACTAACCCCACCACCCTCTCTTCTTCTTCACCATTCACCACTCACCTCCATCCTTTATAAAACCTCTCCTACCTCACCATTCAAATTCAACCACTTTCCCACACAAACCCACCCATAATGGCCGAAACACAAAGCCATTCCCTTCTTCCTCATTCCTTCTTCTTCTACTCTCTTCTTTCTTCTTTTGCTCGAGGACGAGCAAACCTTTTAAGTTTGGTGTGGTAAAAGCGTTGCTTTTTGTTTTTCCATAACCATTTATGGCATCCAAGGCCGGAGAAACCTCTAAAAAGAGGAAAGGGAAGGCAAAAGCTTTCACCTCCGAGTCAAGGGAGATGGAGAGATTCATCTCAAGGATGCATCAAGACCACTTCTATGAAGTTGTGGCCATGAAGAAGGGTCAAATTTGATCAAAGGTTGGACCAAGTCCTCATAGACATTTGTGAAG